>NC_064645.1:583681024-583984054 GCF_023864345.2 Schistocerca serialis cubense | reverse complement strand
CCCGGGTTCCAGGGTTCGATTCCCGGCGGGGTCAGGGATTTTCTCTGCCTCGTGATGGCTGGGTGTTGTGTGCTGTCCTTAGGTTAGCTAGGTTTAAGTAGTTCTAAGTTCTAGGGGACTGATAACCTCAGCTGTTGAGTCCCATAGTGCTCACAAGGGAACCTCCCCATCACAACCGCCTCAGATTTAGTTATAAGTTGGCACAGTGGATAGGCCTTGAAAAACTGAACACAGATCAATCGAGAAAACGGGAAGAAGTTGTGTGGAACTATGAAAAAAATAAGCAAAATATACAAACTGAGTTGTCCATGCTGCAGATATGTCACATTAAGGATAGTACTACCTCAGTAGTGCCGTGGTCCTGTCGTTAGCGTGAGCAGCTGTGGAACCAGAGGTCCTTGGTTCGAATCTTCCCCCGAGTGAAAATTTTAATTTTTTATTTTCAGACAATTATCAAAGCTCAGGCACACACACACACACAATCAACTTCCTTCTCCAAAATTCCAGGACATGTTCAGATTTGCTTGGACATATGCAGGATTTGACGGTCTACACGCGGAAAAATTTGAAAACGTTAAAAACATATGTTTTGACAGAGCACAGGGAAAACTGTGCGACTGTTGCAGTCATTTGTTGCAGTTCATGTGACAAACTCTTAAGTTTTCATCACTTTTTTGGGAGTGATTATCACATCCACAAGAAAACCTAAATCGGGCAAGGTAGAAGAATCTTTTTACCTATTCGCCAAGTGTACAAGTTAGGTGCGTCGACAACATATTCCTGTCATGTGACGCACATGCTGTCACCAGTGTCGTATAGAATATATCAGACGTGTTTTCCTGTGGAGGAATCGGTTGACTTATGACCTTGCGATCAAATGTTTTCGGTTCCCATTGGAGAGGCACGTCCTTTCGTCTACTAATCGCACGGTTTTGCAGTGCGGTCGCAAAACAGACACTAAACTTATTACAGTGAACAAACACGTCAATGAACGAACGGACAGATCATAACTGCGAAAATAAAGAAATTAAATTTTTCACTCGAGGGAGGACTTGAACCAAGGATCCCTCGTTCCACTGCTGCTCACGCTAACCACGGGACCACGGCGCTCCTAATGTCATACCCTCCTTGATGTTGCATATGTTGCACATAGACTACTCAGTTTGTATATTTTGCTTATTTTTTTCATAGTTCCACACAACTTCTTCCTGTTTTCTTGATTGATCTGTGTTCAGTTTTTCAAGGCCTATCCACTGTGCCAACTTATAACTAAATCTGAGGAGGGTGCGATGGGGAGGTTCCCTTGTCAGAGCCATTTGAACCATTTTTGAACCACTGCACTAATGTCAGGTACCGATGGTCATATGCTCATGTCAGTCATAGTTTCCGATGTCGTGGTGTTAACATGCCACATGCATGGGTCGTCGGCTGTGGAGACCAATCGTTTTTTCGGTGCACTCTGTGTCAGAGACACTTGTATTCTGCCCAGCGCTATAGTCTGATATTAGTTACGCCATACTTCGCCACCTGTCCTGTTTTACCAGTCTTCCCAGCCTACGACGTCCGACATCTGTAATGATGGGTTACCGTCAAACCCTACGACATTTTGGTTTCACCTTGGTTTCGCAACGTGTTGAAGACACTCACCACAGCACTCTTCGAATACCCCACAAGCCGTACAGATTCCGATATATTTGTTCGAGTCTCCTGACCATCACAGTCTGCCATCAGTCAAACTCATTTATGTCGCGTACCTTCCCCATTCTACACATGGATAACACGCTCACTGATGCTACACGCACCGTGCCTGTGTCTGACTAGCAGACATTCCTCGCCAGGTGGCGCTGCTATCGCCTGGACGGGTTTACATCAATAATAGGTCGGTGGTCATAATGTTCTACCTGATCAGTGTACGTGTCGCAGTTCTTGGTGTATTCTGTACCACAGAAAAACGAAAAGGTCTTTGGCGTAAATTCTGGCCAGTTTTCAACAACACTGGACGTGCCCTTGAAGCGCAGAATATACAGAGGCGTATAGGGGGCTTATAATAGACAATAAATTTTGACTGATACGCCTGTCACAAGTTTGTGAAGCAGGATTTACGTGTCATAAGCCTTGAGAGTAATCTAAAAAGAAAGCGCACCTCCACAGAATCTGCTACGTACGCCGTCCATCTACCAAAAGTTCCGAGACCGGTTATTGTTACTGGCGTATAAGCGACGTCAGCGCAATACTTGCGGTGGCAACTTGAACTAACAAAAGTAAATAACAGGTCTGCACTCTCCAGTCTCTTGTGAGCAGGTAGTCTTTAGTGCACAAGCAACCACAGTGTGTCAAAGTTGTTCTGTCACAAATCACAATGGAGCAACATCTCTAAATGAAGTGTTCGAGACGTTGTCCAGAGTGGTGTGAAGAAGAGAAAAGTGTGGACAAAGTTTGTCCTGCACACCTTAACTCCCGAACGAAAACAGTGACGCTTTACCGCCTGCCACGATTTGATTGAAAAGCAGTACGCGAACAGTTATTTTGTGAAAAAAATTATCGAAAGATGAGACTTGGCATTATCGATGAGAACCTACTACAAAACGATGAAGTTCAGTGGATCACAAGATGGGTCACCGCTTCGACAACACAACAGACGTTCACACGCTGGTACGACTCACGAGTTGGCGATCATCCCGAGAAATGATTTTCCTGACAGTTTCAAGTGGTTGTAAGGACGTTCTGTGCGTTGTGCTGAAGTGGAAATGACTACGTAGAATACCAATACAATAAAACCACCATCTTAATTTTTCTGTTTTTTTTTTTTTAATTCAGTCTCGAAAAATTGTAGACTGACGCCGTATACTCGTATGTGGAATGGTGCTAAGTAAGGGTTTACAGAGCATTTTATGTCCTTTGACTATTTAATGACGCAAGCTATTTCCGTCACCTCATATTCATAAAAGTTCTATAGAAAATACTGGTGACATAAATTTCACGAGTACTTCGTCCATGTCACGGTGATTGCTCTAAGATGTGAAGATAACTGAAAGGTCGTTGTATCGACTGGAGAGGGATTGGTTTTTAGTTTTGTTATCTGATGCCTATTATATTCATGACTGATCCAATTACCAGAGATATCTGAGGTTGTGCCAGTATTTAGTGTATTCTATTAGATACTCTATAGCAGAGATTTGCTGATGACATGGTCCTTCTAGCCACAGGGGAAAAAGAATTACAGGATTTGGTGGACACCATTGCAACTAACGGAAAAAAAATATGGAATGAAAATTAACACAAATAAAACGAAAGTATTGGCAATAGGAGGAAATAAGGAAATAAAAATTGTGCTGAATGGAGAAACACTAGAACAGGTGCAAAATTTTAAGTATCTTGGAAGCAGGATAGACACCGACTGGAAGTGCACCACAGAAATTAAAACAAGGATAGCAATGGCAAAAGAGGCGTTTTATAAGAAAAGGAGAATCTTCTGCAGCGGTCTAACTCAGAAAGAGACTCATAAAATGTCTTGTATGGAGTGTTCTTCTATATGGCGCTGAAACATGGACTATGAGGAAAAAAGACAGAGAAAGGCTAGAGGCTTTTGAGATCTGGACATGGCGGAAGATGGAAAGAATAAGTTGGATGGACAGAGTAAAAAATGAAGAGGTACTGAGAAGAGTGGGAGAGAAAAGGCAGTCACTAGATGTAATAAAGAGAAGAAAAAGAAATTGGTTTGGGCACATATTAAGAAATAATGACGGCTTGATAAAAACAGTTGTAGAAGGTTATGTAGAAGGGAAAAGGAAGCGAGGAAGGAAGAGATCCCAGATACTGGATGACATGATGGACGGTACAACACACAGCAGCCTTAAGAAGGAAGCAATGGATCGCAGAAAAAGGAGAGGCAAAGGACCCGCTAATATAGCAGATAACTGATGATGATGATTAGATATATAGCGTCTCACTTTGATAGTCAGGCACAGTTTTATGTCACTTACTAACATACAGGAGAACCCGGAAAAGCTTCGCAGTTGCTAAATATGTCTGGGAACTGGTTACAGGCCCTAATTTCTTTTTCTCCCTCTCTCCGTTCTTCTTATCCTCCTCCTCCTCCTCCTCCTCCCCCCTTCCGCCCCCCACCTACTATTTGTTCTTCTCTTCCTCCTCCTCTCTGTGTTACCTACCCCCTACTCTTTCTGTCCGTCTCATCCTCCCATCCCTCTCCACCTTCTCCTCCAATCTCTCTCCATTCACCTCCTCCTTCCCCGTACTATGTCCATATCCTCAACACCCTCTCCTCTTCCGACCATCTTCCTGCCCTCTTGTTGACTTCGAGCCTTGTTTATTGTTATTGCCAATAAAACTTTGATGCGAATTGAAGTCGCTTAAAATGAATGGATAAATCGATTGGGATCACTGGTATACTGAGTATGACAGACCTCTCTTGCTGCTGGATCTTTGAGTACTCTAGCTTCAATGATAGTATTTTGCGTAGTTTTAATCTGCGAACGGGCAGGACTACAAAGTTTTAGACGATAAATCATAACGAGATAGGCTATAAATACAACTTACCTGTTTACTGCTAAAACCGACTAGGAGAAAGAAAACAGAACAGCTGATAGTTGCATATTTAGTTGTCTATTTAAAATGTCATATAAGGAAAAAGAATATATGTCGGACAAAACAATTTGTTTAGTGGTTTAAATGCACTGCTACCGTGGATGAAACTAACTATGACAAAGAAAATGAAATCACATATTCACAGCACAACACCGCTCTCTCGCAGCCGGTTGTCATAGAACACCCGCACATTGTCGTTTAAAACAATAATAGCCTATGTCCAACTGACTGTTTAGTATCGCATAGAAATTCGTCGTAAATCGGCCAAAAAGCTCTCCAGATTTTTACTAACGGCCTTAAACAACGATTTGTCTTCATATGATACCACAGATTTTATTTGTACGTTTGTATACTACAAACACAAAAAATTTGTAGCCTATGTCAGTCTGAATGTTCATTAGAGTTTTGCGTAAAAATTTGAAATACATCGGCCAAGAGCATTTAGAGATTTTTGCTAAAATGTGTGTGTGTGTGTGTGTTGCGTAAAAATTTGAAATACATCGGCCAAGAGCATTTAGAGATTTTTGCTAAAATGTGTGTGTGTGTGTGTGTGTGTGTGTGTGTGTGTGTGTGTGTGTGTGTGTGTGTTAAAAAATATGTAGTCTACGTTGTTAGGTTATCGTGTAGAAATATGACGCAAATCTGTCAAGAGCATTTTGTAGTATTGATGGTGGCAAATGATATCACTTTATATTAGGTCGTCGAAGGCACAGACATGTTTTCTGTCGTTGAAGTATCAGATACCATCTCGCGGAGCCGTAATTTCTCTCCTTGTGGTTCAGTGCTTTTACTGCTACAGAAACGTATTTTTCTATCAGCTGCGGCTATTTATCCACAGTCAAGAAAAACCTCTTCCTGAAAGAGAAATTGTGTGTTTGCCAAAATCGTCACGCTCTGTTCTTCACGATATCTTATGCGTGAGTCAAGGAAATACTTGTATGAACATTCCCAAAAGTGCAGTAAAGTTTACAAGAAATTAGCTGTATATTCCTCAGGTAAGCAATAGGGAAAGAACTAATTTCGCAGAAGCCACATTTACGAGTACTATCCGCGGGCTAAAGTATTTTAATGTTCAGAAATGAAGTAATAGCAATGGTATGTAGCGCGAGGTAAGGGAATAATTACAAAAGAAAAATTTTGAAGTAACACAAAAAATATGCACGAGCCAGTGTAATGGTGTGTCTTCAGCTAGGTGGTTGAACGTATTTATTAAATAAAGGTTGATACCTATTTTAATTCAGTAATTACAGAAAAGTGTTCAAATTACGTCAGAGTGAAACGTTCAACTTCTTCACATTCGTCACTCGAAACAAATTGCACAGATAGAGCGACTGCGTCTGCTTTGAAACCCTTCTAAAATTATCTAAGTCTCTATATCTCAGCCATATCCATAATTACAGGAGGAATTCTGAACAGAAAAAGAAAGCAGTAGTCATTCTTACAGAGAAACTGAAGAGCGGGTTGAAGGAAGAACGGCTGAATAATTGACTTTAATACAGTAAATAGTTTACGGGAAGTAGGGAGAATAATAACAGCAGTACGAATAAAATAGTAGGAAAAATTGATAATCTTATAACAGTAAATTAACGAAGTGTCAGAATTGTGCAGAGTTAAAGTAAAAATTGTACTGACTGACTCCTGTTCAGTGTGCAAACAATATTGTTAGTTTCTTCCCAGTTTCATGTCTTCTTAGGTCATTAGTTCCAATGCGGACATGAAATCTTAGAAAAAATGGAAATGAAGTCGTCCCATGCTTCTTGACAGAGCGTAAAGGAACGATGCAGGAGACCTGCACCGCCTTACTAGGGAATCTCCTAGTGTAGGTGGTTTGCCATTGTCTTCTTCCGACCGTAATGGGGATAAATGATGATGATGATGAAGACAACACCCAGTCATCTCGGGCCAGGTGAAATTCACTGACCCCGCCGGGAATCGAAACCGGGACCCCATGCTCGGGAAGCGAAAATGCTACCGCAAGACCACGAGCGGCGGACCACGAAATCATCGGTTACTTTAGTACTGGAAGCACGTTCTTAGTTTTACAAGATTATTTAAGAGAGGCCGGAATGTATCCAGTTAATGCCAGCAATAGTAGAAACAACAGTCATGCCACTATGAATTAAACTTCAAAGACCTAATGTTTATTTATTGCTACTGAAAAAAAAAATACAATCATCTGAGGCATTTGAAAGAAGTACGTTTGTGGAACCTCTTCTCCTGACTGAAGAACAGGAGTTTGCGGCGCTCTTATTATTTGCTCAAGTCCTATACATGCTATGTCGTTAAAATTCTCTTAGAAGCTTCTTTGAAATGCTATAGAAAAATATACATAGTCCAATTAGGAGAAAAAAAAGTCGGCGTCGCAAGTCGGCGATTATAAACAATAAAAATTACTTGCGAACGGTGGGATATTCGTCATATTGTCCGCTACATTTTGGCAAAAACTGCACCTCGATATATTTATTTATTCTGAATATGTTCAGGGTGGTGTCTTAGCTGCCACACCCCGTCTATTTCCTGAAGAGGAACTCCTGATTAGAGGCACAACCACAAATAATGCACACAGACAGATTACACAGTTTCTCGTTTTTGTATTTTTTTTTTTTTTTTTAATTTCTGTCAAGCCTAGCTCTATGTGGTCGGAGCCGAATGTCGATATGGGCAAACAACCGTGGGTATCGACTGCACTCCTGCAACCTCCCGTTAAAAGCCGTAAAGTGTCTTGCAAAACTAGGTGTAAATGTATACTTCTATGGTAACTTCGTCGTAATAGAAGGAACACACATATTTCAGGGCGCCCTCGCAGAATGATAACGATTTCATTTTCTCAGTTGTAGTATACGTGGTTCTTTTATGGTATCTAATATTGCACGTGGTTCACCCGTCGTATGCTGAGTTACAACTCGGAAACAGTTGCCGTTTGTTCTGAAAGAGCCAAAATTTACTTGATTTCATTATTTTGTTGCGGGCGAGCTCTCCTTACATTCCTGTTAATGATACTGACGAGAAGAAATAAAAATAAAATTCTTCTTTTTCCTTTAAGATCATTAATTGATTGGCGTTTTTTTTAAAAATTTAGTTACCATTAATACATTTCCTTCGATGTCGTTCTAACTTCAGTCAGCCCTCTCTCATTTTGAAAAACAGGCGCGAGACCTTAATTGCAATTCAAGATACGTTCACTGAACTACGTGTAGTATAATATAAATTATAGTAAATGGGCAGTCATGTGTACCGACTGCAGAAAAATGAATTCGTCGTCAACATGCGAGGGTTCACTGAAATATATCTTCTCATCATCTCGTGGAGACCATAGGAATCTATATATACACTACTGGCCATTAAAATTGCTACACCACGAAAATGACGTGCTACAGACGCGAAATTTAACCGACAGGAAAAAGATGCTCTGATATACAAATGATTAGCTTTTCAGAGCATTCACACAAGGTTGGCGCCGGTGGCGACAGCTACAACGTGCTGACATGAGGCAAGTTTCCAACCGATTTCTCCTACACAAACAGCAGTTGACCGGCGTTGCCTGGTGAAACGTTGTGGTGATGCCTTGTGTAAGGAGGAGAAATGGGTACCATCACGTTACCCGACTTTGATAAAGGTCGGATTGTAGTCTATCGCGATTGCGGTTTATCGTATCGCGACATTGCTGCTCGCGTTGGTCGAGATCCAATGACTGTTAGCAGAATATGGAATCCGTGGGTTCAGGAGGGTAATACGGAACGCTGTGCTGGATCTCAGCGGCCTCGTATCACTAATAGTCGAGATGACAGGCATGTAATCCGCATGGCTGCAACGGATCGTGTAGCCGCGTCTCGATCCCTGAGTCAACAGAAGGGGCGTTTGCAAGACAACAACCACCTGCACCAACAGTTGGACGAAGTTTTGCAACAGCATGGACTACCAGCTCGGAGGCCATGGCTGCGGTTACCCTTGACGCTGCATCACAAACAGGAGCATCCGTGTTTGGCGACATCGCGGTGAACGCACATAGGAAGCGTGTATTTGTCATCGCCATACTGACGTATCACCCGGCGTGATGGTAGGGGTGCCATTGGTTACACGTCTCGGTCACCTCTTGTTCGCATTGACGGCACTTGGAACAGTGGACGTTACATTTCAGATGTGTTAAGACCCGTGGCTCTACCCTTCATTCGATCCCTGCGAAACCCTACATTTCAGCAGGATAATGCACGACCGCATGTTGCAGGTCCTGTATGGGCGTTTCTGGATACAGAAAATGTTCGACTGCTGCCCTCGCCAGTACATTCTCCAGCTCTCTCACCAATTGAAAACGTCTGGCCAAAGGTGGCCGAGCAATTGGCTCGTAACGATACCCCAGTCACTACTCTTGATGAACTGTGATATCGTGTGCAGCTGTACCTGTACACGCCATCCAAGCTCTGTTTGACTCAATGCCCAGCCGTATCAAGGCCGTTATTACGGCCAGAGGTGGTTGGTCTGCGTACTGATTTGTCAGGATCTATGCACTGAAATTGCGTAAAAATGTAATAACATTTCCGTTCTAGTATAATATATTTGTCCAATGAATACCCGTTTATCATCTGCATTTCTTCTTGGTGCAACAATTTTAATGGCCAGTAGTGTACTTCTAATAACAAGCCACCTTACAGTGTTTGGCGGCAGGTAGCAGGGGTACCATCGGTTAGACGAACGTTTCTCCATTTTCTTTCCAGTAGTGAACGTTACGCGGACAAATAAACTATACTAATTCCAATCCCAAAAAATCAGGTGTTCACAGAAGTGAAAATTACCGAACAATCAGTTTAATAAGCCACAGCTGCAAAATACTAACACGAATTCTTTACAGACGAATTGAAAAACTGGTAGAAGCCGACCTCGGCGTAGATCAGTTTGGATTCCGTAGAAATACTGGAACACGTGAGGCAATACTGACCCTACGACTTATTTTAGAAGCTTGATTAAGGAAAGGCAAACCTACGTTTCTAGCATCTGTAGATTTAGAGGAAGCTTTTGACAATGTTGACTGGAATACTCTCTTTCAAATTCTAAAGCTGGCATGGGTAAAATACAGGGAGCGAAACGTTATTTACAATTTGTACAGAAACCAGATGGCAATTATAAGAGTCGAGGGACATGAAAGGGAAGCAGTTGTTGGGAAGGGAGTAAGACAGGGTTGGAGCCTCTCCCCGATGTTATTCAATCTGTATATTGAGCAAGCAGTAAAGGAAACAAAAGAAAAATTCGGAGTAGGTATTAAAATCCATGGAGAAGAAATAAAAACTTTGACGTTCGCCGATGACATTGTAATTCTGTCAGAGACAGCAAAGGACTTGGAAGAGCAGTTGAATTGAATGGATAGCGTCTTGAAAGGAGGATATAAGATGAACATCAACAAAAGCAAAACAAGGATAATGGAATGTAGTCTAATTAAGTCGGGTGATGCTGAGGGAATTAGATTAGGAAATGACACACTTAAAATAGTAAAGGAGTTTTGCTATTTGGGGAGCAAAATAACTAATGTTGGTCGAAATAGAGAGGATATAAAATGTAGACTGGCAATGGCAAGGAAAGCGTTTCTGAAGAAGAGAAATATGGAAGTGAAATATGGACAAGAAGAGAATAGAAGCTTTCGAAATGTGGTGCTACAGAAGAATGCTGAAGATTAGATGGGTAGATCACATAACTAATGAGGAAGTATTGAATAGGATTGGGGAGAAGAGAAGTTTGTGGCACAGCTTGACCAGAAGAAGGGATGGATGGTAGGACACGTTCTGAGGCATCAAGGGAGCACAAATTTAGTATTGGAGGGCGTGGAGGGTAAAAATCGTAGAGGGAGACCAAGAGATGAATAAACTAAGCAAATTCAGAAGGATGTAGGTTCCAGTAGGTACTGGGAGATGAAGAAGCTTGCACAGGATAGAGTCGCATGGAGAGCTGTATCAAACCAGTCTCAGGACTGAAGACCACAACAACAACAACACCTCGAATTTCTCGCGAGAGGTGTATGGGAGGTCGTAATATGTTGCAAGACTCTTCGCGGAACGTGCGACATGCGTTCTCAGACGATGAACACTAAACCTGTCTGTGACGCACGCCGCCCGCACCGTCTCCAGTGGACGGCGAATGAGTTTCTGCGCAGTGTCGCTTGCCTAACGAACCACCGCTGATCTCTTTTCGGAAGTTCTCGCTTAATGCGTCCTGGAAGAGTCTGCAAACTGACGACCGACACTCAAGAATCAAATGAACCATTATTTTGTAAACTCTATCCTTCTTGGCAGGATTTTTGTTCTGCATCCACCTTCCCTAGTCTCTGCCTTCTAAATTGCACCGGAAGCGATCTTTTCCAAATTTCACAATTCTCAATTTTTCCAATAACTCATTGTCAACAGCTTAATCGAACAGTAATGGATATTTCCACCTATTTATACACTATGTTGATCTACAACAGTAATCCCTTGCTTCCAACGTCCATCTTCAGCATGATTTCCTGCATTTCGCAACAGTTTTCAGGACTACCACTTCTGTGTGTGCAAAAGCATCATTCACTTTATATCTTAAGGTATTCCGGTATTATCAACCACATAATATATTAATATTGTAAACAGTAAAACTCCTATACTAGTGAATTGTTGAGACGCGCACGCAGTTATTTTCATGTAACTGATGACTTCTCCCTGTTAAGAATTACGTGTAGTGTTCTATTTCTTCGTAATTTCTTGAACAAAGGAAGCATACGATTTCAAAACTTCTAATTTTTTTCAACCGGTGACAATTCCGAATTGTACCTTGTGATTCGACGTCAGTATTGTTCTCGACACGAAACACCTCCCTATGACATCCAGATGTTGCTGATTAATTTGATAATTAATAATAGCCATGTTAATCCTATAGAATCTTTCCTGAGCTCTAATTCCACTGCAAAACAAGAAGTAGACGGAATTACAACATAATAATTCTCGTTTAAATTCGTTGGTGTTTCTGAAACGCCCACATATTGAGATGAGAGGTGACTGGTTAATTCTTCGACGTTCTCAGCACTATCATTCGGCAATTCACCATTAATTCGTTGCTGCTGACGAACCTAGTGTTCCGTCACATTTTCTCAGTTAAATACAGTATCGCACTATGAGCAGATTTCTCAAATGGTCAGAACTAGATACACAAACGAAGTGCATCTGAGTATATTGTGGAACACGACTTAATTTAATACGTTTAAATGCTTGCAATGTATTTTTCGTTTTAGTTTTTTTCACCTTGGGTGTGGCCAAGGAAAACCTACTTCGATATGGATTGATTCACTGAAAACTTAATTCTCAGTATGATGACTACAGAAAATTAAAGGAAGAGTACTGAAACAAAACAAAAATCATTCTAATGCGTACAAATAAGCGTAAGAATACAGTAAAAGGTTTAACTGATGCGACGAATTCCTGTACAGTACGAAATCAGTGTGTTTTAAAAGGGCCTTCAAACACACATTTGAAAATCCGAGTATTTTTTTATGTTTCACTTTGCTGCAAGCCTACCGAAAAATGAAACCCGGTCGATGAGTGGACACTTCGTTTTACACGATTAAGGGAGTGTTATACCAGTACAAATAATTACCTGTCCAGCACTCAGTGAGTGCTACAGTTTATATTCATGAGTATAATATTATCATTACCATCATCCACAAGTCACGCGAGAGGAGTATATACACAGGGGATGACGTCATCTGAACAACGACCTGCTCGAAGTTCAGGAACTTAACAAGTAGTTATGTTCGCCCTTCTCCAGAGGCTAAGAATATTCTTCGTAAGTGAAGAGAGTTTGGCAAGAGTTTCATAGTGATCACAAACCCATTTCAATTTTTCAAATTTATGTGCGATGCACGGAAATAATATGCTTTAAAATACTCGTCTTAGGTGCGTCTATTATTTAATATAGTTCCTTTGAATTTAGTAACTGTTACTGGAAAGTGGCTTACATGGGGCTGGCCTATATCATAATTAATAGCGACAGCTGCATGGACGAAACAATACGATAACCGACGTCAAAACTTTCCTTGAATGGGTACACCATCAGTAATTTCGTGCACCACGACCATCACACCATTATTAATAATCAAAGAAAGCTCAGCGTTGGTCGTTGAAGCAGAAATTTTTATTTCTATTGCGAACTGATTTCGATCACTGCGTGACAGTCATCAGTGCTTAGATAAAACGAAAATAAAACAGACTGCACTATAACATTCTACTACTGTCCAACTTTAAAGTCATAACCTACAGAATAAATTGTACATACAGGATAGATTGTTTGCGTCAACATACCTGAACCAAAGCCCTGTGGACACGTAAATACAGGCAGTAAAATTGTATTATCTGCACATATCAATGCAGAGTATTTGTCAGAGCGAAGATACAAACTGTAGTGCTATATTGTAGACTAAGTCTCAACTGCAGTAAAAGGGAGCAATCATTCTTCAGGTTCAAACGCCAAGAGCGCGTTATGGCAGTACATGATGTCTGTGTCACTTTTTACCTAAATATGGTTATGAGAATTTTCTATGCTGGTTTTAAAAGGTTTTAGATGATTGTGTATCTATTTTTATGTCTACGTGGTTTTTTAAACGTCATTCAAAAACCAAAGAGAGTCAAAATTAATGCGAGGGTGTTCGTACAGTCACTCCACCTAAATATGTATAATGACGGATTTATGATTTGGTTTTTTAAAGGTTTTTAGACGGTGTTACGTATTTTTATACCTACATTGTCTGTCATTTAGATATTTAAAATTCGTGAACGTAAAATTAATGTCAAAGGGCATAATAGTTTAGCAAAATTCTTTTGGTTTCACTGTAAATGTGTTAATATATTGGCTGCGATACTGTGTTCTAGTAGGGTTCATGCTACACAACGTACGTTGGGACGTGGTTCCTGAAACACACGCCAGATGGCGTAATTATACAGATTTTTACGTTTAAAGTTCTTGATGAATGCCTGGATTACACTGTATTTCTTTATGTCTTCCATGTTCGTCAATAAAAGATGTTCTTACAATGATCATTAAACAGGGCGCTGTTGCATCCGATGCTGGGAGTGACCACAGCTGCATGAGCCCATATAAGCAGCTAGATCAGTTGAATTTGTACTCTTCATCGATATGTGCAAATATTGCGATTTTACTGCTTGTATTTATGAGTCCACGTGGCTCTAGTACGAGGTATGTTGATGCAAACGATCTCTTCGGTTAGTTCTTACTTGTATGGTTAGGTTTACGTAGTATGTTGTTGTGTAGTCTGATTATTTTATTTCTGTTTTATGTACAACACTCATAACGGCCACGCATTGATTGAAATCGATTAGAAATAAAGACTTCTACTTCGACGATCAATGCTGAAGCTCCTTTCGTCATTAATTAGTAAAAACGTTCCTCTTAACACAAGTCCGCAATCGAGCCGTTTGTCAGATAATTGCGAATCTTTGATTACGATCCTTTACCGAGATCAATGCGAAGTATTGATCTAAGATGTGTTCGATGTGAAAGCCTTTCGACCGCCACCATATAACTGGACACCACTTCACCTACTACCTACTCTAAAAAGAAACACAGTACTTCTTCAGCGAATGGCAATTTATTGTACAATAGTAGAAGAGACTGTTGTAGCTAGAGAATAGTGTATCTAGCAACATGTGACGTATTTGCGGACTGTACTTCAGTCTAGTGGCTGATTTTCGAATCACATGAAGAAATGCGAACTAAACACCGCCAAAGCAGTTTCCGCTATTGTTTTACAGTCTTTGTTGCTGTCAGTTATGAGGTAGTGTTTTGTGCAGCGTTTGTAAATATTTCCAGCTCTGTGAATTAAGTTCTGCATAAAATATTATCTCAGTGCCCGCTGCTTCACTTGCGTCTGCGTGGTAAATATAACGAAAATAATTTTATAAATATGTGCTAAGCCTGCTAGAAAATTAATGTATTAAAGAGCCGTTTCTTTTTCTGTGCAATTCTGACAAAGCCGATTTGTTCTGGTGAATGTTAAATAGCTTTCTTTGATTTAGTTCACGAATTGCAAAACCTTATAAACTTTTCACCCTAATTAAGGTTTTTTTCAATCCTACCTTTTGAGGTCTTATAATTATATTTCCTTACGAACTTGGATCCCTTAACATATAATCTATATTTCCGACAGAGAAGCCAAATACCAATTTTCATAGATGTCGCTTTAAAATGCTTTAGTAGTTCTTTAATAACAACCTATTTTCAAAACAAATTGCCCTACTGTTTCACTCTTTAGGGGCTGAATTTCCGCAAACGCTGAAACGTGTATTTTTTAATTTTTTACTCAGAAACAAATTACTGATTTTCGTAGTTCCAGCTTGAAAATTGCCTTAACAGCGTCATATTTTCAATAAACCTTTCGTCCCCTATTTCATCTCCTTAGATGTGAAATTTCGAAAAATCCCTGCTGTATAAGCTCAACATCCTCTCCAAAGTCCAAGTTTCTATGCTTAGCGGTTTGGGCTAGGCGATGTTGAATCAGCGAATCAGTCATGGCATTTTCTTTTATATATACAGATTAAAGCTATTTGGAATATACGGTTAATTCCACAGTTACAGATTGCCTTGGGAAGTAAAATTGCCTATTATTTTAAAACTAGTTATACTACGTATGTACGGTTAAGCTATACTTCGTCGGTCTTGTACAGTCGCTTACCTTGAAACCGAAGGAGGTCTTTTACCATGGAACATATCATGTTCGCAAATTTTCTGTGTTTTGTTATTTTATTAACAATTTTACCTGCCTTAAAAATGAAAATTATATTAGCTCCCAAAAGTTTCAGTTTCAATATTTATCCAATTTCTTACAAGTCTGACAAAACTTTCGCTTCAATTGATTTCTCTTACTCATCATTAGTGTGTAGTAGAGTAATAATGTAACAGAAAGACGACTAAATCCAATATTGACAAGATTTTTCTCGGTTACAACACTACTAAATTTCAGTAGAATATTTGCTCTTAAGTTCATAACTATGTCGTACCTTGATACATGTTTTAACATTTGGAAAAACCTTAATTTTCTGGACTAATTTGCGTAATTTCACAAAAAGACTGCACACGTAAAAAGTGAATGCCGTCATTTCAAAATAGAATAAGAAAATACACGAGAGCTTGATGAAAAGTAATGAGTCTGAATTTTTTACGTGAAAACAATTACAGCTTTTTAAATAAAATAAACTTTATTAACCTTCTACATCTTTATTCTTCACACCAACATATTTGCAGCCCTCGACCGTTAGAGAGCTCCGAATTGTTGCCTGTAAGATGACGGTGTTTAACGTAACTATGCCGATGTGACAGAAATTGTGTGTTATAATCAGTTTTCAGATTCAAAGATCACACTCTCCTTCAGCATAACAACACCATACAACATATGAGCGCTGCGACACCTGCGATAAACCGAAGCCTGCAATTGATCATCCTTCATACGGTCTGGACTCGGCCCCATCAAATTTTTATCTGTTACCAAAACTTAAAGGACACCTTCGAAGACTTCACTTTGACAATGATGAAGCGGTACAAGCAGAGGTGAGGTTGTGGCTCCGCCAACAAAGTCAAACATTCTACAACTGACGGTATCAACAAACTGGTCTGTCTTTGTGAGATATGTGTTCGTCACCATGGTGAAAATGTGTAGAATTAAGAAACAGAACAGTAATAACGTTTGTTTTTTTTAAAAAAGCTTTAAAATTTTACCATAAGAAATCTGGAGACATTACTTTTCAGCACCCCCTAGTATTATGTTTCTATTACATGTCTGACTGGAAAGGAATGTCTGAAGTGTTCCGCGGTATAACACTCTCCCCTACACATGAGGTGTTACATATTAGTTTCACAAATGTCTATTTCGCTATGATTCATGATACACGCTGTATATGGAGTGAAAGTAGACCTCAAGCTAGGATGCAGATCGGTCTATTAGCTCAATCTTTATTTTGTACTCACATTTGTTGGCTTCGCTACCTCTCAAATAGATCGTCACATCACAATGAAAGCTAAACCCCAGACAGTGCAAAACATCAGCCTGTCATCACAACAAGTATTTCGAGAGAGAGGGTACGTATCACAGTCTAACCAAAGAATCTCCAGCATATGTAATTCCACCGGGCATAGAAATATTCAAAGTAACTATTACATGAATGTAATATGTAGCCGACTGTAAGAGTCTTTTCCTAAGTTAAAAAAAAAAATCAAGGCCCTTGAGTGGATAGGCCAATTGTGAATACATGTATTTTAAAGAATCTGTGAAATCACAGTGATGATAAAGAAAAATAGAAAGGTAGAATAAAGCTATTCTCAAATTATTTAACAATTTTAGTTACTTACAACGAAAAGTGTCTTATATGTAGAGTAAAAGTAATTTTCGCGCTACATTATAGTGGTACATTATTTTATATTCACATTACTTGTCTTAGTCGACTTTCAAACAAATCGTCGCTTTCCTGTTTAAGATAGACTTCGGACTAAGTTTCAGAGTGGTCTGCACAGCAGCTAATGTTTCTAGAGGGGGACAGTGCCACACTCGAATAATAGAGTTGCACAAAGGTAACATTCCATTGGGTGTAAGAAGTAAAACTACGCAAGCAAATGTTGTACTATGTGATACGTACCTGACTTTAAGTGATCTTTCAATAACAAAAATTTCTTTTTAAAGCTGTCAGAAAAATAAAATACTGCAGCCTTCCAAATTCTGTACACGATGAATTCGAAAGTAGCATGGATTGAAGAGATCATTGTGATTACATGTAGTTTAAAGAAGCTGCCTAATGCACAGAGCTAATTTCGACAATAAAATAATAGTAACAAATAAAATATTAAAAATCAGGACAGATTGAACATTTAGAGAACACTTCCAACTTTTTTTTCCCACTGCATGTAGTCGACATTATTTTCATGCTCTAAAAAGGAGCTGGAAACATAACTAAGGGAGTAGAACAGAAACGAAAATTTCTAGGCGGAACATCTGTCACACTTCGACCATTGACTGGCCTGAAAATGTAATTTCTTTGGGAATAATAAGCGAAACTACGCAAAGTGAATATTGTTCACGAATATAATACGTAGTTGACTGTAAAACCCCTCAGCGACATAGCAAAGAAAACGCTTCTTGAAGGAGCCATAAAACTACATTAAAAAGTATTGCTGCCTTTTAAAGTCCGTACATTCTGCATTAGAATGTAGCTGGGTTTGAAAAGAGAGTAATGATTACATATAGTTCAAAGTAACTTTCCAATGGACAGTGATGAATTCAGTAAAAAATAATTGTAATAAGTAAATGAAAAATAAATAATCAGGATAGAGTGGATATTAAGGTAACACTTCCGTCGTTCTGTACCAGCAAATGTTTTAGAGATTTATTTTTATCGGGTATACACCAGCTGTTGCAAGGCCATAGATGCAGCAGAGGAGTCGAGAGAACACCGTCAAATTCTAATAGATTCCTAAATCCTAGTTTCATTTGGTATAATAAGTAAAACTACGCAATAGAAATAATGTTTACAAATGTAATACGTAGCTGACTAAAGGACATCATCCACATAGCAAAGGGAAGTATTGTTTCAGAGGAGAGATTTATAAAAAAAAAAAAAAAAAAAAAAAAAAAGAGTTGCAAAATATTCCGTACACACTGTGTTACAATGTAGCTTAGGTGGAAGAGGCAGTAGTCATTAAAGAAGATGCCCAGTGGACAGTACTGCTTTCAGTAACGAAGTTACAGTAATAAATGAAAATAACGAAAAATCATTAGAGAACGGATAATCAGGGAATATTTTCGATGTTCCATTGCAGTAAATACAATCGAAGTTATTTTTCATCTGGTAAGTACGTGATGCCAATATATGTCACGCTTCTGCGGTGTAGAACAGGACTCTAAATTTCGAGGGTGACGCTATCAGACTCCAAACTCAGAGTTGTCCTAAGCTACCATTTCATTGGATATATTAACTGAAACCAAGCGATGTAAATATTCTTTAGGAATGTAGTAAGTAGTTGACTGTAAATGAACTATTCAACATAAGAAAAGGAAATATTTTTAAAGTAGCCATAAAAAAGTAAAGATGTCTTGCTGCCATTCAAATTCCGCGTATGATGCATCAGAAAGTAGCTGGGGTAGATGTAGCGATTACATACAGGGTGATTCAGCTGCCCCCACCGATGTCGTTTTATTCTAACCGCAATGCTATGTCTGGCCTTCATAAACCAAGCGCGAGATTTTCATATTCTCTGTCTCGCTGCGCGTGAAGTGTTAGTCCTACAGAAAAAAATTGAACTGGACCATTTTATAGGAAATTTAATGTTATCAAATGTTCTACTGGGAAATATTTTGACTGAAGCATTTCATTTTCGAGTTAGTAAAGAAAAATATAAGAATCTGAATTTCAAACGTGCCCGCACTCCCACACTCAGCTCCCACAAGTCACAATTTCTAGTATGTTGTTCATGGAAGTCCTCCGACCACTGAAAAATTTGTGACTGCACGAACTATTTCCCGCTTTTGACCTTTTTTGGATTCCATTTATTGGCCTTATTACGCCAGAGACTTAGTGAAGCATTTACAAATTGTAAAAGTGACGACGCCCGCATCTCGTGGTCGTGCGGTAGCGTTCTCGCTTCCCACGCCCGGGTTCCCGGGTTCGACTCCCGGCGGGGTCAGGGATTTTCTCTGCCTCGTAATGGCTGGGTGTTGTGTGCTGTCCTTAGGATAGTTAGGTTTAAGTAGTTCTAAGTTCTAGGGGACTGATGACCATATATGTTAAGTCCCATAGTGCTCAGAGCCATTTGAACCATTTTTGTAAAAGTGACGTTTGTGTGAATTTTACCTAACAGTTTAGTGAGTTTTAACAGCATAAAATAAATATATGGTTATATTTGTCAGGCGTGACTACGAAACTACTGTGCTTGTATGGGTCGAATCGTCAGCGTAGTTAGTTTTATAGTAACGTTTACAAAAGTACTTTTTATTTCGTTACTCTCAAGAGCACATTAAAGTTATTAATGTTTGCGAAATAGCCGACTATGCTGGTGGCGTAATAGCCCAGTCAGTAGAGCCTGTTGGGAAATTTTTGTGTAGTGGTAGGAGAGAGTGCGACGCACAACACAGTAGAAATCCTGACTGGTGAAGAATGAGTGTGGGGGTGGAGCTGAGTTTGAACGTAACTTTTGTACATTTTTCTCGAACAGTTCGAAAACCATGGCCTCCACCAAAAAAGCACCGGCTACACGATTTCACTACATTAAATTTGCTATAAAGAAGTCCTGTTCATTTTTGCCGCAGGATTACTAATTCGCGAGTAGCTAACGAGAGAATGTGAGATTTTGCGCAAACTTTACAAAGGCTAGATATAACACTGCGCGATTCATAAAACGACATCGATAGGGGCAGCTGAATCAACCTTCATATTTCAAAGACGCTACCGAGAGGACAGCAGTAATTTTAAAAAAATAGTTAATAACAACTATATTTTCGACCTTCTGTGCCTGTAAAAGTAATCTAGTTTAATGTTCACGTGGTAAATACAAGCCAGCAACCGTAATCGCATCTCTAAGGTTGTGAAAGGATAAAAATGACCTAACACAAGTGCAACTGTTAGGAGGACTTACGAGAGCAGGCGAGACAGCCGCTGTCAGCCGTGGCGGTTCCGGAGCGTCCGCGCGCGCCGGGCGGCGTCGTGCGCTGGCGGTGTCGGCGGCCCGCTGCCCGCGGCCCCTGCTGCCCTTGGTGCTGGTGCTGGTGGTGGTGGGAGCGAGGCGTCGCGACGCTGACTGCCCGCCGCTAGCGCGCCGTTCCTCTGCGGGGACTGGCGCCTCGGCCGCGGTGCGCATGCGCCGCGCGCCGCCAGCCGCCACCGGATGCGTGGTCCACTCCAGCCCGGCCGCAGCCGCCAGCGTCCAGTGGCCGGTTCGTGCCGACTGCCAGCTTCCTTTTATTTTCTGCTTTGTTTGTGTCCGACATCCGGTGAAGAGTCATTCAGTCCGGGCGGGCTGCGTTTAGCTGGCACTTCTCAATTATTCCAGCTATAACGCGCCGTATGCGAGCCCGTAAGAGAGCTCGAATCCGTGATTGTCTCTGGCGACGAACTATTGGGAAACACAGCCTTCCTCTCCATGTCTTCTTCTGCTCCTTTTTTACATGACCCCTCCTGCATGGTGAACTCTAAATCTGCCGACAACATTTCGGAGGCTGTTGTAAAAGTTTTCCATCAGGGGCGATCAAAAGGAAGTCCTTAAAGTCCATAATCCTATGCAAGTCGGCGTACTGAGGCAGTCATCCCACCGAAGCACCGGGCTGAAGATGCCCGTTTGGTAAAACACCGTGTCCTGCAGCGTGAAGAAGTCCATAAATAAGAGAGTTGCCCAGAAAGCAATACACCTAATTTTTTTCTCTGGCGAAAACAATGCTACTGAGACGCCCGCAAAATCGCGCAGGGTTAACAAATGGCACGTAACATCTGAGGTCATCAATTCCCTAGAACGTAGAAGTACTTAAACCTAACTAACCTAAGGACATCACACATATCCATGCCCGAGGCAGGTTCAAATGACTCTGAGCACTATGGGACTTAACAGCTGTGGTCATCAGTCCCATAGAACTTAGATCTACTTAAACCTAACTAACATAAGGACATCACACACATCCATGCCCGAGGCAGGATTCGAACCTGCGACCGTAGCAGTCGCGCGGTTCCGGACTGCGCGCCTAGAACCGCGAGACGACCGCGGCCGGCCCCGAGGCAGGATTCGAACCTGCGACCGTAGGAGTCGCGCGGTTCCGGACTGGCGCGCCTAGAACTGCTCGGCCACCGCACCGCCGGCTGCAGGGCTAACAAGTAATTAGGATTGTCGGAAAGGGAGTTGCGGTGGGATTTATTTCATAATTGTAACTTATTATCATTTAGTTGACAAATACACTTTTGAAAGAATTAAATTTGCTTCGCGGCTGAAGGCCTCAAAACAGATGCCTTATAATAAGTTCAATTTTGAAAAGACATGACACACAGTTCAATTTACGAATAATATAAATCGTATACATATATGAGGTCTGCATGCGGAGCGGCTTAAGGCCACCGGATTAAATCTTCAAAATTCCAAATATACTATGATGATTACTGAAGGCAGAAGGCCACAATGTTTTAAGATACTAACGGGGCAGATGGCCCACAAGATGCACAGAAGAGGACGAACAAACGCAATAAGATGGCTGAAGGCCGCAAAGTTAAATTCTGTAAATTAAGGAAATATATATATTGCAACAATCGGTAAAACAATACATTAAGTTTAAAAATTTCCTTTTTGCAACACCAACGGTGGAAGGCCCACAATAACTTGTAAAATCTTCCAGAGGAAATTACAATAATCTTTCAAGACCAGAAGGCGATAATGTATGGACTTGAAGGAATCTCTGAGAACATGTTTGCAGGGCTGAAGGCCCATAACTAACCTTGCCAATTTAAAAATATAAAATACAGTTAATTATACAATAGCATTAACACTTCCAAAAGGTTAACTAAGAGAACGGCACTCTGGAGTCTCCAGGGAGGTCGGTCTGCCCTCGTTCACTTAGGCGAGACAGGTGGTGAGTCCAACTACACTTAATTCGTGCGAACCAAACCAAGGGACAGTCACTGACCGACCGACCAACCGCTTGCTTGCCACGACAGAGTACACGAGAATTCAAGCCCCCCCCCCCCAAAAAAAAAAAATTACGAGTATCACTATCCCCAAACAAACGCGTATGTGAACTGAGCTGCCAAAACTACACACCATGATGGGCAGCAACAGCAGGTGAGGTAAAGACACTGCCTAAAAACTACGTTAGCGGCCAGGGCAAGTAACCAGAACACTAACGGCCACAAGGCAGAAAATTCCGCTGGGGCACCTGACTATGGATAAGTAACTTTGATGAATTCCACCTGACGGCGGCTATCTCGAACACTTCACTCGTTGTTGCTCACAGGAAAACCTCCACAACAGCAACGCCGGAACCAACAACGTAATGCTCAAAACCACTCAACCTTCACGTCCCGGGACGGTTAACCACGAAGCTCGTAGCTATCGGACAGCTCCACACAGGTCCCGACACTGCACAGGGACCACCATCGGACCCAGCCGACTGCACCGCACGGAGATAACATCCGCGGCCGGCCGGAGTGGCCGTGCGGTTCTAGGCGCTACAGTCTGGAGCCGAGCGACCGCTACGGTAGCAGGTTCGAATCCTGCCTCGGGCATGGTGTGTGTGATGTCCTTAGGTTAGTTAGGTATAATTAGTTCTAAGTTCTAGGCGACAGATGACCTCAGACGTTAAGTCGCATAGTGCTCAGAGCCATTTGAACCATTTTTGAAGATAACATGCCTGCTCCGCAGCAACCGACCGACTTCTCTCAGAATGCCGACAACATCTAAAATAGTCGTCAGCGGAAATCACCAACTACACACACAACCTGACAAACACTTGCACGAAGACCTGAACGATAGCCAACAGTAACTATGCACACACGAAGACAAATCGGGAGTCGATGCGCGCGCATACAGCCGGCCCGTGAACGATCGGCGAGCCAAAACGTGTCGTCCGGTTGGACGACCGATCGACGATTCACCAAGACCGTGGCCCGGCTCAAGTGATGCGTGGCGACAATGGTCGGGCGAGCCACATCGACGCAGAGCTGACAACTGCTCCAACCCGACTGCAGTAGCGCCGCATTACGACTCCTCAACTTGTAGGTCCGGACTGCGCTCCAAACGCATTCTAACTGACTGGCAGACCCGAACTCGCAACTCGAACTCACGACCCAGACTCGTTTACGACAGCCAACGACCGGGAAATACCGACACGCGCTGCTAACGCCGGTCACGGTCAGGCAAAAAGCATTAAATCAATGACGGGAGTAATTTAAATTAACGTAGTGAGGTGGAAGTACGTCAAAAACAGGGTGAAAAATAGACGGCAGGAACACTAGCCACGCACGGCTCAGCTACCAATGCGAAACGTTACTTAAGTGTTATTTTAAGTCACCTGAGTGAGCGTGCCAAGTTTCATTCACTTCCGACAGATAGCGTAGCTGCAGTACAGTTTCTAAATGGCGTCTGTAGCTGATGCACGTTACAAGCGACGTGCCGGCATTGAATTTCTCACTGCAGAGAAAGAAATTGTAGTCAATATTCACAAACGCTTGTGCAAAGTCTATCGAGCATCTGCTGTCGTGCTGTCGACAGAAGGACAGTTAGTCGCTGGGCACGGAGATGGAGGTCATCAGAAGATGGTTGGGCGGAGCTCCACGATTTGTAGCGGTCGTGGTGGGCTTCCACGGCTGTCACATCTGACAGCCCTGAGCCCCATCGGACTTGTTTGAGCCATTAAAGGATGCCATTCGTGGAAGACATTTTGAGGACGATGAGGAGGTGATTCACGCAGTGAAGCATTGACTCCGCCACCAGGACTAGGGTTGATACCGACAGGGTATACATGCCCTAGTTTTGTGCTGGAGGAAGGCCATAGAGTGCGATGGAGATTACCTGGAAAAATAGGATGTAGATAAAGCACCATTCTTTCGTGTGTGTATTTCTGATTATGTCCAATAAAGAATTGTTGAAGAAAAAAATGCGGTGCATTACTTTCTGGGCAGCCCTCCTACCTGCAGCACATCCTCGTCCGTTAGAAACGTCGATGCTTCATTTAAGGAACCGAAGGCATAATAATAGCACGGGGAAAGACGAGGACTAAAAGCGCGGATGTTCGAGTCTCTCAAGCTTGAGATGGCGTAACGTCTGCGTCACGTCATCTGCGACCGGCGCCTACATCTACATCTACATGGATACTCTGCAAATCACATTTAAGTGAATGGCAGAGGGTTCATCGAACCACCTTCACAATTCTCTATTATTCCAATCTCGTATAGCGCGCAGAAAGACCGAACACCTATATCTTTCCATAAGAGCTCTGATTTCCTTTATTTTATCGTGGTGATCGTTCATCCCTATGTAAGTCGGTGTCAGCAACATATGTTTTCGCATTTGGAGGAGAAAGTTGGTGATTGTAATTTCGTGAGAAGATTCCGTCGCAACGAAAAAGGCCTTTCTTTTAATGATGTCGAGACCAAATCCTGTATCATTTCTGTGACACACTCTACCATATTTCTAGGTAATAAAAAACGTCCTGCCTTTCTTTGAACTTTTTCGATGTACTCCGTCAGTCCTATCTTGTAAGGATCCCACACTGCGCAGTAGTATTCTAAACAAGGACGGACAAGCGTAGTGTAGGCAGTCCCCTCAATAGGTCTGTTACATTTTCTAAGTGTCCTGCCAATAAAACGCAGTCTTTGGTTAGCCTTCCTCACAACATTTTCTATTTGTTACTTCCAATTTAAGTTGTTCGTAATTGTAATTCCTAGGTATTTAGTTGAATTTACGGCTTTTAGATTAGACTGATTTATCGTGTAACAGAAGTTTAACGAGTTCCTTTTAGCACTCATATGGATGACCTCACACTTTTCGTTATTCAGGGACAACTGCCACTTTTCGCACCATTCAGATATCTTTTCTAAATCGTTTTGCAGTTTGTTTTGATCTTCTGATGACTTTATTAGTCGATAACCGACAGCATCATCTGCAAACAACCGAAGACGGCTGCTCAGATTATCTCCCAAATCGTTTATATAGATAAGGAACAGCAAAGGGCCTATAACACTCCCTTGGGTTACGCAAGGAATCACTACTGTTTTACTCGATGACTTTCCGGCAAGTACTACTAACTGTGACCTCTCTGACAGGAAATCACAAATTCAGTCACATAACTGAGACGATATTCCTTAAGTACGCAATTTTACTACGAGCCGCTTGTGTGGTACAGTGTCAAAAGCCTTCCGGAAATCCAGAAACACGGAATCGATCGGAAATCCCTTGTGCCGGCCGGGGTGGCCGAGCGTTTCTAGGCGCTACAGTCTGGAACCGCGCGACCGCCACGGTCGCAGGTTCGAAACCTGCCTCGGGCATGGATGTGTGTGATGTCCTTAGATTATTTAGGTTTAAGTAGTTCTAAGTTCTAGGGGACTGATGACCTCAAATGTTAAGTCCCGTAGTGCTCAGAGCCATTTGGACCATTTTTGAAATCCCTTGCCAATAGCACTCAACACTTCATGTGAATAAAGAGCTAGTTGTGTTTCACGGGAACGATGTTTTCTAAAGCCATGTTGACAGTGTGTCAATAGACCGTTTTCTTCGAGGTAATTCATAATGTTCGAACACAATATACGTTCCGAAAACCTGCTGCATATCGACGTTAACGGTATGGGCCTGTAATTTAGTAGATTACTCCTGCTACCTATCTTGAATATTGGTGTAACCTGTGCAACTTTCCAGTCTTCGGGTACGTGTCGAATCGCGACCAGCAAGGAACTAGGCACACCATTCCAGCACAGTGGGTTTCGGCAGACATGTTGTCCTGTACACATTATTCATTCTCCGGTGGATGTCTATCTGTGTTTGTCCTTCAGCAACCAAGAAAAGCATAATAGCACGTTGGTCGTGTTTGGCCACATTTGGTTATAACGCCGCCATAGTTCACGTTTCCGAATTTACCTCACGCACGTCGGAGAGACACCAGTCCCTTTCCTACATGTCAGTGCTTGGATACCCGCATCGGAGTTGCACTACGTTGTATACAGGGTGTTACAAAAAGGTACGGCCAAACTTTCAGGAAACATTCCTCACACACAAATAAAGAAAAGATGTTATGTGGACATGCGTCCGGAAACGTTTAATTTCCATGTTAGAGCTCATTTTAGTTTCGTTCTTCCACCTACGCTCAATGGAGCACGTTATCATGATTTCATACGGGATACTCTACCTGTGCTGCTAGAACATGGGCCTTTACAAGTACGACACAACATGTGGTTCATGCACGATGGAGCTCCTGCACATTTCAGTCGAAGTGTTCGTACGCTTCTCAACAACAGATTCGGTGACCGATGGATTGGTAGAGGCGGACCAATTCCATGGCCCCCACGCTCTCCTGACCTCAACCCTCTTGACTTTCGTTTATTGGGGCATTTGAAAGCTCTTGTCTACGCAACCCCGGTACCAAATGTAGAGACTCTTCGTGCTCGTATTGTGGACGGCTGTGATACAATTCGCCATTCTCCAGGGCTGCATCAGCGCATCAGGGATTCCATGCGACGGAGGGTGGATGCATGTATCCTCGCTAACGGAGGACATTTTGAACATTTCCTGTTACAAAGTGTTTGAAGTCACGCTGGTACGTTCTGTTGCTGTGTGTTTCCATTCCGCGATTAATGTGATTTGAAGAGAAGTAATAAAATGAGCTCTAACATGGAAAGTAAGCGTTTCCGGACACATGTCCACATAACATATTTTCTTTCTTTGTGTGTGAGGAATGTTTCCTGAAAGTTTGGCCGTACCTTTTTGTAACACCCTGTATACGCTGTCTGTCGCAACGCCCTCACTCGCTAATCTTTTGGTCTCCGCTTATATTTTGGTAAAAGGGACGCTTGGTGTCTCCGGTCGTTCGATAGAGAGTAACAGTGTTTTTGTGGTTTTTGCGGTTTGACATCCGAATTACCTTTCTTTCTGTGAAAATACCTGGGCTATGTAACCAATAAAACACAGAAGGATCCCGTTCCTCTTGGCGCCTATGAATTAGGGAACCCAGGTTGTCCTGTCTACAACGAAATCATTACAGACGGAGCTCAGGTTCGTTTTTTTTTTTTTTTTTTGGATGGGGAAGGAAACCGGCCGTGCCCTTTCAAAGAAACCTTCCTGGCCTTTGACTGGATCCATTTTTTGAAATCAGAGAAAAGCTAAATCTGGACAGCCGGAGCGTATCTGCACCGTCGGCCTTCCGAATGTGAGTGCAGTGTGCTAACAACAGCGTCACCTTGCTTAGTGTGGGCGCCTATAAACAGACACAAAAGTACTGTGGCACTGAGACATGTGATAGCGTCCTGAAACGCAATGCGTCCGAATATTTTATGTGAAAACTGTCAAAGCTTTTTAACTAATACAAACGTTGTTAACATTCTATACCTTTCGTCTTCATGTCTACATATTTATTTCTCTAAACACTAACCCTGGCAACACATTTTTCCCAACGAGAGATCATTACTGTCGAATGTTTGATTTTGTTGACGATGCCGCAACCTCGCCTCTGTACCGCTTCCTCACTGGCAAAGTGAAATCCTCGAAATAGTTCTTTAAGTTTTGGAAACAGCTGGAAAACGGATGGCAGGAAGTCGGCACTGTATGGAGGATGGCTGATGACAGTGAAACCAAGGCGTCGGATTGTTGCAGATCAGACTTCGCAGCGCTGGTGTGTGGTCTGACGTTGTCGTGTTGAAACTTTATGTCGGCGTAGTGTTCGAATTCGAAACTGAAGTACAGCATGCAGGTTTTAGCAGAAAGAGACAGGAACGTTAGACAGCGTCATGTTACACACTAAAATTCGGAGCTCTCTACCGCCAGCGGGCCGCAAATATGTAGACATGAAGAATAAAGATGAAGAAATTTTTTTTAAATGTTTTATTTAAAAGGTTTAAGAGTTCGGTGGCATTACTTTTCATCACGCTCTCGTTGCAATGTGGAATAAAACTATTAAACTTCATGATTTGCTGTGAAATTTACCTATTACTGATGACAATAGTGTATCTAGTTCATATGGAAACAGTTTGTTTAGAGAAACATTTTACGGTAACTGCAAGCCACGTGCACAGCAAAAATCAGTTTTGCTGAAATTTATTTCGAGCTGCTTCTTCTTCCTTGCCTATTTCCGTTTCACTACGCGATCGGCATTGTATGGGTTTTGGCAATGCTAGTGACAGCCGGTGGCCGCGGATCCTCTTCCTAACGCCACCCCCCCCCCCCTCCCCCCGCCCACTCTGACGTATCTGCGACTAGAGTAAACGTTACATTCATGTATGAGAGAGCCTGTGTGTTTACGTAGCGTGTATATGAGGCGAGACGTGGGTACCAGCCCGGTATTTAACTAGCTGTATGTGGGAAATCAACAAAGAACCGCATCCAGGCTGGCCGGCTCACTTGTCCCCATTGTTAATTCGTGAACTCGTGAGGCAGATTCGACCTGGGGCTGATTTACATCCCTGAAACCCGGAGGCGGCGCGATAATGCTAGCTTCTATCCGGGCGGGTCCACGTAGCAAAGGTATATAAACGAGTAAATTGACGTCCACACATTATTTCATTCAACTTCATTATTGACAGTCTAATTTACCAATTACTGACAACAGCAGGATATCTAGTTCATATGGAAACAGTTCATTTAAAAAGATTTCTGTAATTTACGATATCTGCAAACCATGTGCACGTCAAAATTCAATATGCTAAAAGCTGTTTTCTTTCTCGATTGATACAGCTTATTTAAAATAGTACTCTTTCTTCTCTTATAAAAAATGTTTTAGTTTTCCCGAAAACCTTATATTTCTAAATTCATTTGCACTCAATATTTTCTTGTTCTAGAAAGTTCCAGTATCAAAATGTAATTCTGCCCGAACTGCAGTATTACAGTTCAGTACCCTTGGCTTTTCAGTTTCTGAAAAATACATACTTTCTTTAAAATAACATGTTAGATTGTAAATTGTTCAGTTTAGAAAATTTCACTTCCTGGAAAATACTTGGCGAACTTTGGGAATACGTGTGACCATTAAAACTGCTCTCTCATATGCGTGACCTATAACTTTTGTATTTTCTAACTATGCAGCTTTTGGTTAAACAAACTTACTTCTCTGCTTTTGTAACTTTCTATCCTCTATACTTTCTGCGTTCCATCTTTGTAATTTCTATAATTCCCTCGTCTGTACATATGCCTTGGTTACGTAGCTAGAGTTGGACAGCTTAATCACTGCCATTGATAAACTTCTTGAAACTTCTGTTAATTGGTGTAGCTTACCGATTCGTATTAAAATACTGAGGTTCCTTCATTTTACGAAGCTGATCACCGAAATGGAACTTACTACGTTTTATTGGCAGAACACTTACTACATGCCACAGTTCTACTAAAGAGGCTGCCTAAACTAAGCTTGTCCTCTCTCTTCTGGAGTACTGCTTTGCGGTATGGGGTCCTTATCATATAGGACTGACGGAAGACATCGAAAAAGTTCAAAGAAGTTCAGCTCATTTTCTATTATCTCCAAGTAGGGGAAAGAGTTCCACGGATATGATATTCGAGTTGAGGTGGCAATTATTAAAAGAACGGCGTTTTTCTTTGCGGCGAGATTTTTTCTTGAAATTTCAGTCACCAACTTTCTCCTCTGAGTGAAAATATTTTGCTGACGCCAGCGTAGATAGCAAGAAATGATAATCAGTTAGAGAAATCAAAGCTCGTACAGAAAGATTTAAGCGTTAAAAAAGTGGAACATTAATAAGTTCGGTGAACCCTCTGCCAGTCTGAATTTCAGAGCAGTCACGTAGGTGTATATGATGTAGATGTAGATAAAGAGCTCGAAAAGCAATGTCTGCTGTGTTGTGCGCATTATTTGACAACTCTTCACGAAATCTATAATCGCTAGAGGACAGTTAAAGAAGAAAGTGCGTGAGAGTTAAGAGGTAAAAATCAGAGTGATATTGCTACAATCTAGTTGCCATTTACAGCACAGACACTTTATCCATTAATATAACTATGGTTGTACTGTTATTTACTGTTCATAAACGTATGTTTTTTTTCACTGTCTGTAGTAACGATGAAATTTTATGTGAGCTTTATGTAATCATGTTACTGATTTTTCCTTAGGTATCACAGATACGAATTATTGGGGAATTATTCTTTTTGACATGTCCGAAAGAACAGATACCATTGCAGCCCTCTAGAATGGAATGATAATTAAATCAAGTCCTTACGCTGTCAGCAGGCGTTGATATACATCAACGGGGACAGTTGAAAATGTGTCCCTCGACTGGACTCGAACCCAGGATCTCCTGCTTACACTGCTGTTCTCCTGCTATGAGTGCACTCTGAAAAAATAGGTCTTCACTCTCGTCTGGTCTAGTCAGCAACTGTGTCCAGGTGACCACGTATTTTGAGAGGAATTTCTGAGGTACAGAGTATGAATGGGATGTCGCTGCCTCATGATTGCAGGCAACTGGGCGTGATTTGGCAGCTGATGGTCGCGTCACTACGTGAGTAGTGGACAGGGGGCTGCGGGCAGTGCTTCCACGTGTCTGTTGGATTATTTTGCGAGTAGGTCTGTAGGCCGTGCTATGCGTTATTGGGCAGTTTACGAGTTGATTTCGTGTCTGCACATCAGTGCACTGAATTATTTAGGAGCGGTGGATAAGTTTTTGTATAGCATGATCTGTGACATCCATATGCGCATCACACACACACACACACACACACACACACACACACACACACACACACACACACACGTCACAAGTGGTGCAACAGCGCGATCTGTAACATCAGTATGGTCGTCACACACACGTCACATCAGCATCCATGCGTCGGAGGTGTCATGAGAGGGATGATAGCGCGTTCTGGTGGTGGTGCTGTGTACTAGGTCGGTTGGGCTCTGGACCTTGTAGCGAACACACCAGATGGCGGTAGTGGCTCAAATTGTTTAAATAAAGACTGGTGTATCATTTCGACAGTTGACAATAAGCAAGCATGTTTGCAGATTCTTTTAGTACTTTGCATGTCTGTAGGCTGTGTGACGTGACCCCAAGCATGTCAGAGTGTGTGTTTTGTATCAGTGTAACAAATATACTCCATCGCTAAATAAATTATTCGAAAATAAATAAAGAACACTCCTTCCTCCTTCCACCAGCCCACTGCAGGCTGTGTCCTTCTACCACAAATTCCTAGGAGGAGGTGGCGACCAGGTGACTTAAGTTAGTGGAGGTAGTCCAAGTGTCCTTTCTTTTGCGCGATTTTCTTAGGCTAGCAGAGGTAGCCCAATTGATCTATCTTACTGCCAAAATTCAAACTTGGTGCCAGTTCCTAGGATGAGGTGGCAGTCAGATGACTTAGGTTAGTGGACGTAGTCCAAGTGTCCGTTCTTTCACGCCATTTCCTTAGCTCAGTAGAGATACACAAATTGACCTTTCTTTAATATGAAAATTCAAACTTGGCGGCAGTTCCTAGGAAGAGGTGGTGGTCGGTGGACTTAGGTTAGTGGAGATAGCCCAAGTGAAGTATTTTCCCTGGATTTTCTTAGGTTAGTAGAGATAACCGTGGTTTGGTGCATTATCCTGTTGGAATTTGAACTTGGCGCCATTTTTCTGGGGGAGGGGAGGGGAGGGGGTTAGGTTAGTGGAGGTAGCCCGGTTGACATATCCTCTGGCCAAAATTCAAACTTCCCGCCAGAGGGGTGTGGCAGTTGCATCGTCACCTGACGTCATGGGCGCCATCTTGGACGACAGTGCCCTCTGGTGGTAACACTGTGTACTAGGTCAGTTTGAGTCCAAACCTCATGGTGAAGACACTGTTTCCCGCAATCTTGGATTACGTCACAGGTGAGAGCGCCCTCTGGTGGTGGTACTGTGTACCAAGTCAGTTGGAGTTCGGACCTCATGGTGAACACACTGGATGGCCGTAATGCATGAAATTGTTTAAATAAAGACTCATGTCCAGCACTGGTCGAGTCCGTTTTGCCATGAATCCTTAGGAGGAGGTGGCGGTCAGGTGACTGAGGTTAGTGCACGTTGCCGTTTCTTTCGCGCCATTTTCTTAGATTAGTAGGGATACGCGAATTGACCTTTATTTACAGCCAAAATTAAAAAACTTTGCGCCAGTTCATAGGAAGAAGTGGTGGTCAGAAGACTTAGGTTAGTGGAGGTAGCCCAATTGACCTATCTCCCACGATTTTCTTAGGGTAGTAGAAATAACTGTGGTATGATGCATTATTTTGTTGGAATTTGAACTTACCGCCATTTTTTGGGGGGAGGGTAGGGGATGGGGGCGTGGGAATTTCTTTCCAAAATCTGCCTTCTTGGAAATCGGTACTAGCGCCATCTGCTGACATCATGGCCGCCATCTTGGAGGATGTCATGCACTGTTGCCATGTCTACATGCCGCCATATTGGATGACGTCATCGTCGCCATCTTGGATACATCTGGCAACAATGCAGAGAGTGAAATCTGCTGACGTCATGGCCGCCATCTTGGATGATGTCATGCACTGTTGCCAAGTCTACATGCCGCCATATTGGATGACGTCATAGTCGCCATCTTGGATACATCTGGCAACAATGCAGAGTGGCGAAGAGCGAAATTTGTCTCAATACTGAACACGCTTGAGCAACATTAGTCAACGCCATCATCGCTTCATCAGTACATCATCACAGCCAGGCAGTGCCCTGTTTCATTAGATTTATGAATCAAGAAAAGGCGTGAATTAGTATTCCGTTTGCTGTTGTCTTAATACAGTCCTGGAAATGGAAAAAAGAACACATTGACACCGGTGTGTCAGACCCACCATACTTGCTCCGGACACTGCGAGAGGGCTGTACAAGCAATGATCACACGCACGGCACAGCGGACACACCAGGAACCGCGGTGTTGGCCGTCGAATGGCGCTAGCTGCGCAGCATTTGTGCACCGCCGCCGTCAGTGTCTGCCAGTTTGCCGTGGCATACGGAGCTCCATCGCAGTCTTTAACACTGGTAGCATGCCGCGACAGCGTGGACGTGAACCGTATGTGCAGTTGACGGACTTTGAGCGAGGGCGAATAGTGGGCATGCGGGAGGCCGGGTGGACGTACCGCCGAATTGCTCAACACGTGGGGCGTGAGGTCTCCACAGTACATCGATGTTGTCGCCAGTGGTCGGCGGAAGGTGCACGTGCCCGTCGACCTGGGACCAGACCGCAGCGATGCACGGATGCACGCCAAGACCGTAGGATCCTACGCAGTGCCGTAGGGGACCGCACCGCCACTTCCCAGCAAATTAGGGACACTGTTGCTCCTGGGGTATCGGCGAGGACCATTCGCAACCGTCTCCATGAAGCTGGGCTACGGTCCCGCACACCATTAGGCCGTCTTCCGCTCACGCCCCAACATCGTGCAGCCCGCCTCCAGTGGTGTCGCGACAGGCGTGAATGGAGGGACGAATGGAGACGTGTCGTCTTCAGCGATGAGAGTCGCTTCTGCCTTGGTGCCAATTATGGTCGTATGCGTGTTTAGCGCCGTGCAGGTGAGCGCCACAATCAGGACTGCATACGACTGAGACACACAGGGCCAACACCCGGCATCATGGTGTGGGGAGCGATCTCCTACACTGGCCGTACACCACTGGTGATCGTCGAGGGGACACTGAATAGTGCACGGTACATCCAAACCGTCATCGAACCCATCGTTCTACCATTCCTAGACCGGCAAGGGAACTTGCTGTTCCAACAGGACAATGCACGTCCGCATGTATCCCGTGCCACCCAACGTGCTCTAGAAGGTGTAAGTCAATTACCCTGGCCAGCAAGATCTCCGGATCTGTCCCCCATTGAGCATGTTTGGGACTGGATGAAGCGTCGTCTCACGTGGTCTGCACGTCCAGCACGAACGCTGGTCCAACTGAGGCGCCAGGTGGAAATGGCATGGCAAGCCGTTCCACAGGACTACATCCAGCATCGCTACGATCGTCTCCATGGGAGAATAGCAGCCTGCATTGCTGCGAAAGGTGGATATACACTGTACTAGTGCCGACATTTTGCATGCTCTGTTGCCTGTGTCTATGTGCCTGTGGTTCTGTCAGTGTGATCATGTGATGTATCTGACCCCAGGAATGTGTCAATAAAGTTTCCCCTTCCTGGGACAATGAATTCACGGTGTTCTTATTTCAATTTCCAGGAGTGTACATTTGTGGAATGTTATATTCGAGTGTTCTTGCACTGTTACTGACCTTAGTCATGTAACCTGTACTAGGACCATGTTCCTAATCGCAAACATTTTAGTAACTGAGCTGTGGCATGCCAGTCCCCTGGCGCTACCACTTGTACAGCGGATATCGAAACTGTTCATATGTCAAGGCTAGGGTCTTTGGTCGACGAGTTTGTTGTTGTGTCTGGTGGGCTATGGTACCAGCAGTTAGAGGAAGGCCACGTGGCTGGCTTTTTGGTTTTTGCCGCAATCCTGCTGCCCAGGCATGGAGCATGTGAACCTGCTACTTGTTAAGTTGGTCGCTGCTTAAGTTTTCCGGCTCGATTAAGTACTGATAGCGGCGAGCTGCGGGAAGGGCAACTCGCACCGCGTGCAACCTGGTCAGCAAGCACTGGGCCAGTTCTGGAGGCTTAAACATTACGACACATGGATGTCACCTGCACGGATTGGAGGCAATCTCTGTGTTTGAATACGCATACCTATACCAGTTTCTTTAGCGCTTCAGTGTAGTAACGTAAGTACAGTGTTATAAGCAACAAACATAACCAGGTGTGCCCTTATATAATAATCTGTAGCCCGATGTGACTCGGCCGCTGTGGCCGAGCGGTTCTAGGTGCTTCAGTCCGGAACCGCGCTGCTGCTACGGTCGCAGGTTCGAATCCTGCCTCTGGCATGGATGTGTGTGATGTCCTTAGGTTAGTTAGGATTAAGTAGTTCTAAGTCTAGGGGACTGACGACCTCAGATGTTAAGTCCCATAGTGCTTAGAGCCATTTGAACCATTTTGTTAATGTTGAATCAGACTCTTCATGTTCATTACGCCTCTGAATGATTGTGTGGACGATCACCAGCCAGTGTAACTGATTTTAATCTGCTTGTTCCAGATCATATTCATTGCAAGTGTACATAGACACTCTGTTGAATAGTGAGTTGATGTAATTGGGACTGTAATATAGCCTGTGTCGAAGGCAATGCACTGTTAAAGGAGAGTGTGCCATGGGTTTTGGGTTTGCAAGTGGTTGTCGTTACGGTCGTCAATTTCCATGTAACATTAAGGAGCGGCAAACTCGTAACTTGTGTGTGTAGTGGTATGTTTAGCCACTTCCGCAATAAGTTAATATTTCCTATATCTTAGATATTGTCGTTTGTATCCTTATTTGGGCAAATTATTGTTCTTTCTGGTGCATGTTGGGAGGGTACTTCTGGCAGCGGGCGCCGCCTTCCTATTTCCATGGCCTGGAGCAGAGACGTGCTTTTTTCCTTCTCCAGCGACACTTCTTTCGTCGCGCGACGTCTAGGTTTTCCCGCAGCCAGGCTCCTCTCTCAGCTGCCTCGTGTTAGCTCAGTTTAAGTTTATCTGATCGTTTTTGTACGTTCCACGGCGGAGTGTCGCCAAATTAATTTTGAAATCCTTGATGTATTCAAATATTGAGAGTTGAGCAAGCACACAAGCCTCAATGTGTGTTCAGCAAGTCCAAAGTTTCTTGTGACAATATTTGCTCTTTAACGGCTTGTTTAAATCTTCCAGGCTCTATTTTGCTAGTTCTGGAGCGTGTTGAGTTTTAAACGTCTTTACTTAGGAGTATGAACAGTTGAAAAAAAAATGGCTCTGAGCACAATGCGACTTAACTTCTGAGGTCATCAGTCGCCTAGAACTTAGAACTAATTAAACCTAACTAACCTAAGGATATCACACACATCCATGCCCGAGGCAGGATTTGAACCTGCGACCGTAGCGGTCGCTCGGCTCCAGACTGTAGCGCCTAGAACCGCACGGCCACTCTGGCCGGCATGAACAGTTGAGATCTTTTACCCACAGTCATTAGCTAACTCCATCCATTGTGAAATGTGCGTGGCTGTTGCCAGTTTGCTGTGATAACCGGTTGCTGTAATTTTTCACCTTTCTTGTATTTTGAGGGATTGCATATTTATGGGTGATTATTAATATTTCTGCTGTCGTATACCAGCTGGGACTCACGATTAAATTATCTGCCTACCCTGCCTTGGTGCATTGTGTATTTTATTGCTTAAGGGATTTTATTAAGGCTTATAAATTGTTAATGGATTTCCAACAGCCACAGTCAGCGGTGTAAGGTGTTATCCTCTCTGCAATTTGGGTAACGTCTATTTCTTTAAAGTTTTAGCCATGCTTGGGAATTGTTAGTACTTTTAGTGGCAGTCGTTTGAAATTCATATAACTGGTAAGATCCAGTTCTTTGAACCACCTTGCCGTCACACCTAGTTGGAATAACTTCTTACTGGTATTTGGGGACTTTATATATATTCCACGTTTTAAGCCCCATTATTAATTGTATTAATTGTTAAAGTTTTTATTTATGAATTGATCCCGTTCAAGTCCTTTAAATTGTGGTGAGCTTTGTTATTCATTTTTTCACAAGGTTTGGCCGGCCGAAGTGGCCGTGCGGTTAAAGGCGCTGCAGTCTGGAACCGCAAGACCGCTGCGGTTGCAGGTTCGAATCCTGTCTTGGGCATGGATGTTTGTGATGTCCTTAGGTTAGTTAGGTTTAACTAGTTCTAAGTTCTAGGGGACTATTGGCCTCAGCAGTTGAGTCCCATAGTGCTCAGAGCCATTTGAACCATTTTCACAAGGTTTCTAATTTGTAATCATAGTAATTGTTGCCAAGCGGGAAAGTGTATTCGATGAAGTGACAAATGACGAAATTGTTGGGTCCACCTTCCACGTGTTTTTCCTTAAAATTATTCCAACCCTTCTTGTAAGGTATTAATGATGAATCTGACTATGAAAGACTATTTGATGTTGTTAATAATGATAATTTCGAGGCCTGTTCAGACAGAGTTAAGTTTTTAAAAGGTGGATCACTGGCAGCGGAAATTAGTCATACGAAGCAATTAATTCGATCAAGACCGGCAATAAATTTAATAGACAGTTCTGCAACTAATTCAAATTTTTTGTATTTGTTTCATCGTCTTTGTTTATTCCTTAATTTGTTAATTACAAAACATCTAAATGGACAGTTTAGTTGGGTCACCTTAATGTGACTACTAGTCAAAAGCATGAATAATCGCATTTTGCAGCGGCGACAGCTGCGAGACGAGCAGTAAGAGAGTCCTTGAGGTTCTGGAAGGTAGCTACAGAACGTGGATCCATGCGGCTTCAGTGCAGTGGCCAGGTGTCTCGGTTGAGGATGCGTTGACAGTACTGAACGATCGAGGGCATCACACAGATTCTCTATTGGGATGATAACAGCGAACCAGGTGCTCTTCGAACCACGCACGTAAACTCAAAGCTGGTCGACTTGTTGCATTGTCCTGCTGGAAGATGCTATCGTGCTGAGGAAAAACAAACTGCATGTACGGGTGGATATCGTACCCAAGAATAATGCATATTTGCGTTGATCCATTGTGCCTTAACAATGACGAGACCATCCATGAATGCCACGTAAACATTCCACAGAGAGTAACGCTCTGAAACCTGGTTGGTAGGTGCTCAGAGAGCGCACAGGATAATGTTACGACTGTGGATGGGGCCGTAAACTGTTACTGTGAGTTGCACAATCAAACAACTTTATTTTTCTAAGAACCACTTATTTACACATTGCTTTAAAAGATCACAAATGGTTCAAATGGCTCTGAGCACTATGTGAATTAACTTCTGAGGTCATCAGTCGCCTAAAACTTAGAACTAATTAAACCTAACTAGCCTAAGGACCTCACACACATCCATTCCCGAGGCAGGATTCGAACCTGCGACCGGAGCGGTCGCTCGGCTGCAGACTGTAGTGCCTAGAACCGCACGGCCACTCCGGCCGGCTAAAAGATCACAATTAGACAATGCGGCTGAAGGCCTAGTTAAAGGAAACTTGAGATACTTTCTGGGCTGAAGACACAAAAGCACACCAAAAAGAAGAATAGCTGAAGGCCTTGCTTATAACTCAAAATCAGTTAAAAATAGAAGGTAAAAATAAAAAAAAATAAAAAATCATGTAATTGATAGCAGTTAGCAGCTGAAGGCCTACACGACACGTCTGAAGGACAACTATAATTAAAACACATTAATAAACAATTTTTCTAACCAAGAAATTTCTTTTTAAACTTACAACAGAAAGGCTGAAAGCCTAATTAAAGAAATATTAACCTATTTCACGGCTGAAGGCTACAAACAAATTTGAAACAAAGGCTGAAGGCCTGAACAACAAGTCAGAGAAACAATTTTAAATAAACCCGTTCCTTGCTATAAAAAAAAGTTCCTTTAAAGAATACATACGACTGAAGGCCTTATTAAAAAGCGTTCACGTAAATCCTCGGCTGAAGGCCAAACGTAACACATAGAACAACTAACGTCTTAGGGCCTGGATTACAAACCATTTCAGATAGAACAAATTTTAATGAAAAATTTTTTTTAAATAAAATCAATCATCAAAATTCTAATTTAACACGGTTGAAGGCCTTTATGTAAAATTTAAAAGAACCCAATTAATACACGGCCGAAGGCATCGCACAATACTTCAAACTAAAATGAAGATCATAATCTAAAACAAACACAACAAATGGTGCTCAGAAGTGTTCCAAGGGTCGGCCTGAGAAGGTAGCTCAAACGTAAGGTAGGGTGAGACAGGCAGCCAAGAGTTGAAGTTAAATAATCGGATAGCAACCAAAACTAGGGACAGCCCAAGGACCGACCAACAATTTAACCAATTCCCTTTCGTCCCACCAACGACACAACGATGGAAAATATCGGCGAAGGACGAGGATATGAACAGCATTACGTCTTCAGAAATTGGCGTCTAAAAACAGCTAAGGGAACAATAACCACTCCAATCAGAATATGAACTAACCAACGTAAGGGCTGTCGAACTATACGCCGTGTCGGACAGCATCAACACGACGAGGAAAGACAAACTGCCAGAAAACTACACTAACGACAAGGGCAGGTAAGTGCGGCGTTAACGGTCACAGGGCAGAAAATACTGCTGCTGTACTTCACTGGCAAGTAACAGCCAATTTAATAATTAATCACAATAAAGGAAGGCAGCTGCAAGATTTCACTGACTCCAACGTATCAGTCCGAGCGGCCCAGGGAGCAACAACCCGCAAATGAACCAAGAGATGTCAAAACAGTTGAGGTTTCATAACAGGTTAACTGATCACTCAACTTCAGCGTCCGGGTTCGGTGGCCAACAAACTTTGTCGCTCTCGCAGTTAGCGCCTCAAGATCTGACAGCGCGTACACGCCGCCAGAAGTCCTGGCCTGGCCTTGCGCCGCGGAGACTTCCTCGCTGCTCCGTCCCAACCATGGAGGTAAGAATAAGGGGAGATAGCGCTACGTATCCCAGCCGTACTACGTTTTGAAGCCATGGGGGCGTGGCTCGCTGCCAGACGCTCTGACCAAAACATTGCCAGTGTGCTATAGCGCTGCGTGTATTACAGTCGCTAATTGCACCATATACGCATGTAACGTCATCAGATTGGTTGTTTCAAAGTTTTTGTTTAAAATAAAATCTCGTAAAGGCGAAATTCCGCGTTTCTTCTGATTAGAAATAGTTTTTAATGTAATATTACGAATAGCTAGCCTTCAATGTAAATTATACAATTTTGTTAATTCAGTAATAAACGTGTATCACAAACTAAATAATAGAAACTGAAAACTAAGTTAGCTATACCCTCCCTCCAAAGCCCCATAAATACATCTTGTTTATAATACGTACTGGGACATTTCAGTTACGTTACACTACTGGGAAATACTGTTCATTACCACCAATATTTACTGAAATACGGTACATAGAATGGCAAATCGACACAGTGTTCTGTTTAGGCCTATACTTTACGCCACTTAATGTAGTGTTAGCTTTTAATTTGGTACATGATCAAGACAAAGTGAGTTACTCAACACTTCGATTATCGACGATACGTATGTATTATACTGAAACGTGAACTTGAAAACTAAGAATTTAATTCTTTGAATTAACATACCTTTTGCAAATGTTTTGGGTGTGTAGGGAAAACTGATCGTACAGCACTTTCTTGGAGCCTTACTGTTGAAAGGGAAGTTCGGTCTATGTCCTCTCCTCGGAAATGCTGAGAACATATAGTGCTCCATTTAGACGCACGCCAATTCTTCCTCCTCACGGCACTCTCCCACAGAGCTTTCCGACTTTCATTTTTAGGAAATCGAAAATCATACAGGAGAAAAACACGCTCTAGTACAAGTACCGATGTAGCACACGTCCATTCACAATGAAGTTGTAAAATCACACTTAACGGGACAACTTACACATGAAATGTTATTCCCTTCGATTTCGCATCACAATCAGAACGATTCGTACATCCGAACACCACACAAGTCACCATAATAGCGCAAAATCCTTCCAAAAGCGAGCGACAAGCCTACGCTCACAAGCTTACAGCAGCAATGTTTTGGTCGGATTGAGATGGCTACCCTCGGCTTCACATAGCTTCACAGCTGTGACGTCACGGCGTCTCCCTCTATTCTTACCTCCATCGTCCCAACCGACTGACCACCACACACACCACCACTACCCGGAAATACTAGCGGTCACACCAAAGATAGTACAACAGTACAAGTATCGATAAGCGCTGCTGCTGCCACCCAAGGAGGCGAGCCAGCAACTTGGTTAAGCCGGTAAGTAAGGAAGAAACAAGACGCCACTCGATGTGACAAAATGCCAAAGAACAAACGGCATGAACGCGAGTCGTACACGGCTCACGCTGCCTCCTCTAACCTGGACACCTTTCCTTTCAGACCTTCCACACCGCGTGCTCAGTGGCTATCTGTGCGATGGAGCATGAAAAGTGATTCATGTGAAAAAGCTACCTGTCGCCAGTCAGTGCACGTCCAGCTGCAGTATTGGTTTGCAAATTACGGCCTTCGTTGCCGATGAACGGTAATCGGCAAGCACCTGCTGCAGATGCCAATATTTGGCAACGTCTGATGAACGGTCGTTGAGCAGAGTCTGTTGATAGCCCCTCGGTTCATGCGTGCGGTCACTTGCTCAACAGTTGCACGTCTGTTCGACCGTACGTATCCCCACAGCCATCGTCTACCCCTGTCCTCTAATGCAAATGGTGTATCACACCTGGCTCGACGTCGGATTTGGATAGCGCCGTATTGCAATGATCGGTATACTTTGTCAGTAGATGGTGGTGGTGGTTAGTGTTTAACGTCCCGTCGACAACGAGGTCATTAGAGACGGAGCGCAAGCTCGGGTTAGGGAAGGATTGGGAAGGAAATCGGCCGTGCCCTTTCAAAGGAACCATCCCGGCATTTGCCTGAAACGATTTAGGGAAATTACGGAAAACCTAAATCAGGATGGCCGGAGACGGGATTGAACCGTCGTCCTCCCGAATGCGTGTTTGTAAGTAGACTGTTTAGGTTTTCTTATTGGTAACGCCATGTAGCGCCCTGCATGAAAATCACTGGCTGTGCTGTGTGCAGTCTGTGGCTGGTTTGCATTGTTGTTTGCTGTTGTAGTGTTGGGCAGTTGGCTGTTAACAGCGCGTAGCGTTGCGCAGTTGGAGGTGAGCCGCCAGCAGTGGTGGATGTGGGAAGTGAGATGGCAGAGTTTTGAGAGCGGATGATCTGGACGTGTGTCCATCAGAGACAGTACATTTGAAAGACTGGATGTCATGAACTGATATATATATATATATATATATATATATATATATATATATATATATATATAACTTTTGAACAAATATTAAGGTAAATACATTGTTTGCTCTCTATCAAAATCTACTTTCTTTTGCTAACTGTGCCTATCAGTAGTTAGTGCCTTCAGTAGTTTGAATCTTTTACTTAGCTGGCAGTAGTGGCGCTCGCTGTATTGCAGTAGTTCGAGTAACGAAGATTTTTGTGAGGTAAGTGATTTGTGAAACGTATAGGTTAATTTAGTCAGAGCCATTCTCTTGTAGGGATTACTGAAAGTCAGATTGCGTTGCGCTAAAAAAAATATTGTGTGTCAGTTGAAGCACAGTTATGTATAATTTTTCTAAGGGGACGTTTCAACTTTAACCACAGCAGCACTATATCAATTAATAAGTTTAGCCGTTTCGGAAATGCTCGTCCCGAACGCCAATGTTCATGCTCTTTTGTACGTCAGATATAAAGTTCCATTTCTGCATTACGACGACGACTGCTCTGTTTCCCGCACCCTCCGAACACGCTTCATTCATCCTCCACTGCTAGTGCTGAGACCTGGCGTCTGTGACTGATTATTCCACGTTGACGTCGAATATCGGCGGTGGTCACATTAATGTGACTGGACCGTGTACCCTGTTATAGGCAGATACACTGAAGAGCCAAAGAAACTGGTACACCTACCTAATAGGACCCCTGCGAGCACGCAAAAGTGCCGCAACACGACGTGAAATTGACTCCACTAATGTCTGAAGCAATAGTGGAGAGAACTTACACCGTGAATCCTACAGGGCTGTTCAAAAATCCGTAAGACTACGAGGGGAAGGAGATGACTTCTGAACAGCACGTTGCAAGGCACCCCAGATATGCCAAATAAGGTTCATGTCTGGGGAATTTGATGGCTGGCGGAAGTGTTAAAACTCAGAAGAGTGTTCCTAGAGCCGCTCTGTAGTGATTGTGCACATGTGCGGTGTCGCATTGTCCTGCTGGAATTGCCCGCCCAAGTCCGTCGGAATACACAATGGACATGAATGGATGCAGGCGACCAGACAGAATGCTTAGGTACGTGTTACATGACAGATTCGTATTTAGAGGTATCAGGAGTCCCATGTCACTGCAATTGCACACACCCCACACCATTACGGGGCCTTCAACAGCTTGAAGAGTCCCCTGTTGACATGCAGGATCCATGGATTCATGAGGTTGTCTCCATATTCATACACGGCTATCCGCTCGATACAATTTGAAACGAGACTCGTCTGGCCAGGCTGCATGTTTCCAGTCATCAGCAGTCCAATGCTGGTGTTGACGGGCCCAGGCGAGGCGGAAAGCTTTGTGTCATGCAGTCATCAAGGATACACGAGTGGGCCTCCGGCTCCAAGAACCCATATCGATGTTTATAGTGATCCGTCTGTCGGATAGGTAGCCCTCTTGGTATTCTTCGAATGTAGGGGCTATGTGCTGGGACCAGTTTCACCCTCTCTCTTGTCTCATCATCATACAAAACAAACATCACACTTCACTAGACATGCAGCCATTACACTCATCTACCTTCTCCATGTACACGTGCGACACGACTCTCACATACACTACTGGCCATTAAAATTGCTACACCAAGAAGAACTGCAGATGATAAACGGGTATTCATTGGACAAATATATACTAGAACTGGCATGTAATTACATTTTCACACAATTTAGGTGCATAGATCCTGATAAATCAGTACCCAGAACAACCACCTCTGGCCGCAATAATGTCCTTGATACGCCTGGGCATTGAGTCACGTAGAGTTTGGATGGCGTGTACAGATACAGCTGCCCATGCAGCTTCAACAAGATACCACAGTTCATCAAGTGTAGTGACTGGCGCATTGTGTCGAGCCAGCTACTCGGCCACCATTGACCAGACGTTTTCAATTGCTGAGAGATCTGGAGAATGTGCTGGCCAGGGCAGCAGTCGAACATTTTCTGTATCTAGAAAGGCCCGTACAGGACCTGCAACATGCCGTCGTACATTATCCTGCTGAAATGTAGGGTTTCGAGGGATCGAATGAAGGGTAGAGCCACGGATAGTAACACATCTGAAATGTAACGTCCACTGTTCAAAGTGCCGTCAATGCGAACAAGAGGTGACTGAGACGTGTAACCAATGGCATCCAATACCATCACGCCGAGTGATACGCCAGTATGGCGATGACGAATACACGCTTCCAATGTGCGTTCACCGCGATGTCGCCAAACACGGATACGACCATCATGATGCTATAAACAGAACCTGGATTCATCCGAAAAAATCATGTTTTGCCATTCGTGCACCCAGGTTCGTCGTTGATTACACCATCGCAGGCGTTCCTGTCTGAGATGCAACGTCAAGGGTAACCGCAGCCATGGTCTACGAGCTGATAGTCCAAGCTGCTGCAAACGTTCGTGCAGGTGGTTGTTGTCTTGCAAACGTCCCCATCTGTTGACTCAGGGTTCGAGACGTGGCTGCACGATCCGTTACCGCCATGCGGATAATATGCCTGTCATCTCGATTGCCAGTGATACGAGGCCGTTGGGATCCAGAACAGAGTTCCGTGTTACCCTCCTGAACCCACAGATTCCATATTCTACTAACAGTCATTGGATCTCGACCAACGCGAGCAGCAATGTCGCGATACGATAAACCGCAATCGCGATAGGCTACAATCCGACCTTTATCAAAGTCGGGTAACGTGATGGTACGCATTTCTCCTCCTTACACGAGGCCTCACAACAACGTTTCACCAGGCAACGACGGTCAACTGCTGTTTGTGTATGAGAAATCGGTTGGAAACTTTCCTCATGTCAGTACGTTTTAGGTGTCGCCACCGGCGCCAACCTTGTGTGAATGCTCTGAAAAGCTAATCATTTGTATATCACAGCAACTTCTTCCTGTCGGTTAAATTTCGCATCTGTAGCACGTCATCTTCGTGGTGTAGCAATTTTAATGGCCATTAGTATGTCTACAAGGCAAGAGGCCAATGCTTCCGGAGGAACAACACCCTTCCGACAAGTACCTGAACCCATCCCGTGGGATATCACGTCCAACGAAGCCGTATGACATTTACGTTTCTTACTAATTAATAACATCACTGGGTCTAATCAGCACATACGTAACTGACACTGCTGCGTGACTTTATATAAAACATTTACATCTACTGTATTAATAGTCATGAAACAGATAAGTACAATAGCAGTCAGATGAATGTTCATTTTAGCCAAATCACGTGGTCTGCTAACAACAACTAGTACAATAAAACGCAAATAGTTTTTAGGTACAATGCGAATATCTGAGAGTTAAAATGTGTTCACTGCACTTGTATCTCGTACGCTCACTTAGCGTTAAAATCTTTCTCACCCTCGGAAGTTACTGATAACGCCACCAAAGGGTGATATGTCTATCAGATGTATGCTAACAACCGACTACCAATTATTACGCAGCAATACCCCGGACTTACGCGATAGGTGGGACCCGGCGATAACCGAGTAAGTTGAATTTGCGTAAGTCTGGGTCCAATGTTGCATATAAATATATACAAATCATGTTTAATTGGGACCAGACGCTAAAGAAAACGATGTAATTTAGAAGAACAATGTTTAATAAAGTATTCAGCAATACAACAGATTATATTGCCGTACAGTGTCACGCAATGTAACATTGTTAATGGTTATCGTAACGCAGAAGGTGACATAAAATCTAACAATATCGTCTGATGAGTCTTTTTTTATCTTGCACATAAAATTTCTTCGATGCCCGCTAACAAATGTTTTATTCTTCCGTTCTGTAGCACTATTGCACAATAGCACAAATGCACAATGCGTTTGAGCCTATTTCTGCTAAATTTTGCTACCGATTTTCAAATGAACAGTGGCCGCCTGTTAAGTTCGCAACCGTCATTTGGTCTTCTGATTTCACTGGGTGTAAAGAGTCAGATTTGTCAAAATTTTGCTCTTGCTCACGCAATTCTGTAAGCTCATCAATTGTCAGCTTCTTCTTCTTTTTCCGGTGCCTATCCCGTTCAGATATTGGCGATCATGATGGCTACTCTTCTCTTGTCGTAGCAACACGGAATAGTTCTGTTGAAGATATGTTGAACCAGGATCTAATCTCCAGATTATGTGTAGCCAGTAGTTCTTGAACGTCATATCCATCCACCTCTAAATTTAATCCTCTGGCAAGATCGACCTCTTCTTCAATCACATTATCAATTTCAGTAGAATCTGGAGCTGAGTCCCACTGAGTTTCAGTGGTGAGAAAATGGGGACAGCTTTTATAGTCCCCATTTAAAGTTTTTAGCGAAATTTCGTTCCAAGATGGTTCAACAATCCCACGGGATCCAAAACACTGAATTGCCTCCAAGAGCCTTTAACAGAGAGCTCGGTGTTTTGTCTCCTCGATTCGTGTAGATGTGCAAACGACTGTCTCGTGTGGCAAGTTTTAAATTTTTAGTGGCTCCCCGATCCATCGGTTGAAAGCAAGCTGGCTGTATTCGGTGACGTAAATATAACTGCCCCACGGGGTGTGGCGGGACCGGTTTATAGTATTTCGTGGCTTTAATTACTTATAAATGATGTTTCAGATAGATCAAAGAATATATAAAACCAGTTACCTATTGTCAGCGCAACAATTCGTTTGATCTCAAAAATGATTATCCCGGCTAATATTTGTCACTCTGCTAAAGAAATCTCTACTTGACGTTGTGTAGAAACGTTGTCTGTAAAGTCGTGTGAGTGGCACTAAATTGAATATCATTTATCAAATTTTACACAACTGTTATTTAAGATGGAAGCACTTTTCTGTAGCAAAAGGCATATTTAGTCACAAAATACTACCCTCGCACAACACTGACGTATGTCTCCTATTAAAATATTTCATGTAAATCGTCCGAAATAGTTAGGCTTCATATATCAGCAAATAAGAAACTGATATTACGTAACGTGCTGTGAGCATTATTTTTAAAGATTCAATCTGAGTTGAATTCTGTCTTTTAAAGTAGATTCGGGGCCACCGGTGTACATTTGCTTCCATCCATTTATATCTAACAACATTTATATTTGTTAAAATTCTCGATTCAAAACTGCAGCGGAGATACTTTTGCTAACATGGCGGCAGACAGATGATAGTCAATTTGTCTATTGTTATTCTCGATTCCTTTTATATCAAGTTAATATATTTAGATAAAAGTCTTTAAGCCTTTTGTTCTCTATAGTATTTAAAATTATTCTCAATGAAAAATGTTTCATATTTTTTATACCAGCTACTAGTAAACTCGGCTGTAAGTTACTAGCGCTAATGGCTGCGCTCCTAATTGCGGAGCTGAAAATTAACACTTAAAAACATTAATTAGATTGGATTACAATTGAAATAAATACAAATCCACGTCTAGACAATAGCGACTCTATTTCTCAAATAATAATTAACAATATAGTTACAGGTTTTCTCTTTACAGACCTCTCACGTCCGAACAGTTCATCGGCTAGCACAGGAAGGACAACTGAACCACAATTCTCACAGATAACAAAAAAAGATTATAATTTTCGTTGTCTATGAATGTAGTTCTCTGATAATAGTTTTAATTCACACATAAATTAAATAATTATAGAAATAATTATCGTCATTTTTATACGATACAGTCTTTTTTATACGTAGTATTGATAATATATTATTGAAGTTTGTACATTTAGTTCATTTTAACATCTTTTGGCTAGACCATAGTGTCGTGGGTATTACAGGGGGTAGAAATTAGAGTAACAGAAGGATGACCTGCTCTGCTGTCGATCTTAAATGGGATCTGTTTTAATTGGCATAGCATTCGACTTCACGTATGAGGTGAGGACCAAAACAGCCCTCCAAAAGGGAAGCTGTCCCCCAAACTTTAGTCTTCGATTTCCAGCTTTAGATGTATTTCTAAAGATCTTGGATTTGCTGAGCGATAAATAAGAGAGGTTTCAATTTACACCATAGTATTTGCGGCAACCATCACTATCAATCGACCTTCGTGACTTTAAAACCTGGAAGGGTTTTCTCACCAAGCGCCACAAAAATTCTTTTAGGCATATTCCTCCAGAAACGACCAGTTTCATCTACCATGAATATGATTTGGCTGGTATAAATACCTATCATTGGCTTGAGTTTCTCTGGCTGTAGCTACACAGTCTATTAGCGCTTGCCGCCTCCCCACTTTCTGCAATGCTATGTCAGTTACGGCTTTTGAATCGGCTAAACCAACTGTACTAACCATAAACATTTCATCTTTGGTAGTATCCTCAGATTCTTCTTTCAGACTCTCAAAAATCAACTTAGTTGGAGAGCACACCGTTTTCCAATCAGCAGGACAATTTTTCTCTTTTACTTGATAATCATACCATAATTTTAACATTGTTTCCATCTGAAGGATAATACCATGGCGTTTACGAATGATAATTCATTTCAAAGGCCGAGCGTTTTGCACAGCTTACAGAATTTTTCCTTTACCTTTTATATTTTTTCTGACAGTTGATTCCAGTCTATCTACATCTACGTGATTACTCTGCTATACACAATAAAGTGCCTGGCAGAGGGTTCAATGAACCACCTTCATGCTGTCTTTCTACCGTTCCACTCTCGAACGGCACGCGGGAAAAACGAGCACTTAAATTTTTCCGTGCGAGCCCTGATTTCTCTTATTTTATCGTGATGATCATTTCTCCCTGTGTAGGTGGGTGCCAACAGAATGTTTTCGCAATCGTAGGAGAAAACTGGTGATTGAAATTTCATGAGAAGATCCCGTCGCAACGAGAAACACCTTTGTTTTAATGATTCACGTATCATGTCTGTGACACTGTCTCCCCTATTTCGCGATAATACAAAACGAGCTGCCCTCCTTTGTACTTTTCGATGTTATCCGTCAGTCCCACCTGATGCGGATCTCAAATTTCTTTGCAAATTCATTAATTTTTGCATCGAAGACTTTGATAATTTAAAGTTTACATTCCAAAGAAATGATTTTCTTTTCTTTTTTGATGCAAATGAATTAGTTCTGCTTCTTTTGGATGGCATAGATAGAGTCCATCAGTCACGCCAGCTCCGTGGATAAAACAACTCCTCACGAAACTCGTCCAAACTCGTTGTAAGGCGTCACAGCGGGTGAATAGAGGTTCGCGGCCCTTAGACTGTCTAATCGCGTAAAAGGGCCAGAGTAAATCGGGGTATTAGTGCACTATAATGATAAAAAAGAAAAAACGTAGTACAGCAGCGACTCGACGTTGCATGAACTCCACAAGTCCTCCGTATGTCTTCTGAGGTAGGTGGCACAGGATGTTTGGGCCAAACTAACGCATTTCCACCTAAATTACTTGCCGGTGTTTTGTGGGCGTGGATCTAGCGTGGCCAGAACATCAACATGTTCGCCATCATACTCCTCAAACCACTGTAGCACGATTCTAGCCCTGTGAGACCAACAGTTATCGTGCTGGAAGATACCATCGTCGTCAAGTAAGCAACAAGCAACAATGTTCACGTAGTCGACTGTTGTCATAGTGCCTTCGATTAGTAGCATAGCTCCCACGAAATCCTAGGTCAATTTCCACCATAACATAATGCTGTCCCCCCGCCCGCCTGCGTCAGTGGCGCGGTGCGTGGTTCGAGCAACTATTCACCTTGTACCTGGACTCGGCTATCGACCTGCTGTAACAAGAAAGGCGATTAATGCGAGCAGGTGACGCGTTTCCTTTGATCCGCTGTCCGATCTCAATTATCCCATACCAACTGCAATCGTAATGGACGATACCGCTGAGTCAGGTGTAGGAGTCATGTACATTGGAATCCGTATTAAAGATGTGTCCTGTAAGGTTGCGGCTAAAACTAATGCCCGCACCATCATTGTGTGTGTCGTCAGGTATACGACTGACTATCTGTTCCGCTTTACAGAGCTGGCAAGCTTCTGGCCACTACGTTCTGTGATGAGGCGTGGACGTCCAGGAACCTGTCGCCAGCTCGTGGCTTCACCGTCCATGAACCACTTTGCACAGATGCTCAAGACAGCAGCGCGCGAACAATCGGCCAGCTTCGCCGTTTCCCAGACGCTCGCTCCCGGGCGCCGGGTCACAACAGTCTGCCCTTTGTCAAAGTCGCTTGTATCAGTGCATTTCCCTATTTTCTGCACGTATCTTTCGTAGAACGATTCCCCATTCGTCTCGGCGCCGATTATATGTTTTGCGTGCCATGTCACGTGCCCGCAACGGCACCGAGCGGCATTCAATTTCGAGGTGGTGCTCCGGTAACACCTCAAATCGTTTCATTTTGTCAACGCGCTGTCCGCCTTGTACACACAAATGGAGATATGTTCCAGACATAGCTTCTCATACATATTTTTCTGCAGTCAAGATATGTATTTTCAGATTTTCACAGGTGTACGTTTTTGAAGAAAGCATTTTTTTTTATTTTAATACATATGAACGAATGTATTATTATATTTTAACTGAACGTAGAGTTTTGATAAAACATGATAAGCCCATCAGGGTTCGTAACATAAATAGGACTAGAGACTGGAGTGACTAAAGTCATGTGATAGCGGCAATGTAATATACAGATGGTGGTAGTGTCACATACACAATGTGTAAAAGGGCGGTGCGTTGGCGGAGCTGTCAATTAAACTCAGATGATTCGTTTGAAAAGTTTCCAACGTGATTACAACCTCACGTCGGGCATTAACAGACTCTGAACGCGGAATGGTAGTTGGAGCTAGACGCATGAGACATTCCATTTCGGACATAGTTAGGCTTCGGGTTGGGTTGTTTGGGGGAAGAGACCAAACAGCGAGGTCATCGGTCTCATCGGATAAGAGAAGGATGGGGAAGGAAGTCGGCCGTGCCCTTTCAAAGGAACCATCCCAGCATTTGCCTTGACCGATCAGAATGGCCGGACGCGGGATTGAACAGTCGTCCTCCCGAATGCGAGTCCAGTGTGACATCGTTAGGGAATTCAGTATTCCGAGATCCATAGTGTCAAGAGTGTGCCGAGAATACCTAATTACAGGAAATACCTCACACCACGGCCAACGTAGTGGCCGACGGCCTCCACTTAATGACCGACAGCAGCGGCGTTTGCGTCGATTTGTCAGTACTAACAGACAAGCAACACTTGTCAAAATAACCGCAGAAATCGATGTGGAACGTAAGACGAACGTATATGTTACAACAGCGAAATTTGTCGTTAAAAGGCTATGGCAGCAGACGACGGACGCCAGTACCTATGCTAACAGCACATCACCTGCAGAGCCTCTCCTGGACTCGTGACCTTATTGGTTGGACCGTAGACGTCTGGAAAACCGTGGCCTGGTCCGATAAGTCTCGATTTCAGTTGGTAAGAGCTGATAGTAGGGTTATAATGTGGTGCAGACCCCTCCGAACAATGGACCCAGGTTGTCAACAAGACACTGTGCAAGCTGTTGGTGGCTCCATAATTTTGTAGGCTGCGTTACATGGAATGGACGGGGTCCTCGTCCAAGTGAACCCAACATTCATTGGGAATGGTTATGTTGGGCTACTTGGCGACCATTTGCAGCCATTCATGGACTTCAAGTTCCGAAAAAAACGATGTGTCATGTCACCGAGCCACAATTATTTGCGACTGAAGAACATTCTGGACAATTCGAACGAATGATCTGGACACCCACATCGCCCGACATAAATCCCATCTACCATTAATGGAGCATAATCTAGAGGTACGTTCGTGCACAAAATGCTGCAGCGTCTACACTTTCGTAATTATGGACGGCTATAGACGCAGCTTGGCTCAATATTTCTGCTGAGGACTTGCAATGAGTTGTTGAGTCTATGCCACGTCAAGTTGCTGCACTGTGCCAGGAAAAAGGAGACCCGACACGATATTAGGAGGTATCTCATGACTTGTCACCCCAGTGTATGATGCGTAAATATACTTGATGAGTAACGTTACACTTGCCCGCGAGAGGCAAAGGTCCCGAGTTCGAGCTCGGTCCGGCTCACAAAATGCCAGGAAGTTCCATATCAGCGTACACTCCGCTGCAGAGTGAAAATTTCATTTTGTAATCGGAGCACCTGCTTAAGTAGAATGTAAAATTACGTCTGGTTAACAAAAGTATTCATTTTCTGGGTGACATGTCGTCAGTCATTCTGAATAAACTGCTTAGTTTGTATAATGTGTTTTCCATATAAATACAATTTCGAGTAGTATTTATAAACACATTTGTCCGACAGCAAGTGGTTTATTTTAAGAAGCATTCAGTCCTCTATAGACAAAGACAGATTATGTTTTTTTTATCTTGCAAATCTAAGAAAGTTAATAAAAAGTTTCCGTCAGTATGGCTGTCTATCATTATGAATTATGAATGACCGATCTTTCTGTTTCCGCTTTGACAAGTGAGCAGCAACGAGAAAGGTTTAAATGGAAAATGGCCTGACAAAACTGTTTGTTTCCACAAAAACCTGAAAATCTAAACACATTTGAAACAGTTTTCCCAAGTTCCTTTGATGGGCCAGAGTTTGATTATGCTGTAGTTCCACACAAAAAAAATAGCTGACACTGTGTCTGTGTCGTTTAGGAAATGGGTTTTAAACTTAGTAGTGCAGGCCTGTCTTGCTCCATATAATGACGCAGTCTCGCATGAGAGCTCTAGCGGTGTTCACACTGCAGTAGCTGACCCTGGCCACATTGCTTTCTCATTTTAGTACATTTCTTGGATTCTTTTGCGAAGAGTTTCCACCTCAACATTAACAACCGTTCTGTATTCGTCGTTTTACACGCTTTCTGATACCGTTAAAAACAGTATATCATTTTATTTCATTGCTTCACTACATCGATCGACACAAGAGTTGAGACAATTTATCACCTACCAGAGTATATGCTGTGGTGTCACCGCCAGACACCACACTTGCTAGGTGGTGGTAGCCTTTAAATCGGCCGCGGTCCGTTAGTATACGTCGGACCCGCGTGTCTCCACTATCAGTGATTGCAGACCGAGCGCCGCCACACGGCAGGTCTAGAGATACTTCCTAGCACTCGCCCCAGTTGTACAGCCGACTTTGCTAGCGATGGTTCACTGACAAAATACGCTCTCATTTGCCGAGACGACAGTTAGCACAGCCTTCAGCTACGTCATTTGCTACGACCTAGCAAGGCGCCATTACCAGTTACTATTGATGCTGTAAAACATGTACCGTCAAGAGCGATGTTCACCAATTATGGATTAAAGTTAAGTATTCCAACAGCTATGTACTTTTTTGCTAAAGTCTAACTTCCTTGTCCTGTTCCAGACCTCACGCCAGCCTGCGTGAGCTAAAACGCGTGCCTTTCGGCTTCCTCTCATAGTGGGTTGGCTCTCTTGACAATCCACAACATATGCCCTTTATCTGCAACAGTTAGCTACAGCTTCCAGCCACTGCTCTACATAGTCACCACTCCGACTTAAACATTTGTCGCAGCGTTGTACCAACTTTCCAATACCCTCGTCATAGAAGACAGCCGCCTGTGCTTCCTGCCAATTCTCTACGCTTATCTATAGCTCGTTATTTTCCGAAAACCTGAAATCATTCATGAAATAAAGGGGGTGTTAACGTCTTACGTGACTCACCCTGTGTATGCACGTGCACGTCTAATTTACAGTACGTAGTGTGGTGAGAAACATGTTTTACCAAATTCCATTGTACATACATACATACAATTTGTCTAAATTTTAATATAGAGTCTGATGGTCATTTCACGCTTTGTAAAATTTCACTTTCAGTTATTTGAAAAAAGCCTCCTCTTGAAGTCCTTAAATAATGTTTACTCATAGACAAAGTATTCTTTCTGTTACTAACTTGCTGCAGTGCGATATAAATCCTTTGCTCTAGTTAGGTAGTTGAGATCTTCGCGTCTTGGAAAATTACTGATATCTCTTCTCGTCCAGGTCGTGAAGGCCAAAGGCATGTCTACTGGCTGCCATGTCACCCTCCGCCTTGCGACGTAATGCAGTTGCGGTATGGAGGGGCATGTGATCAGATAACCGCTCTCCTGGCCCTTTTGCACTGCTAACTTTGCTTAGTGCATAATCTTTGCATGGCAAATGGAGACATTACATATAAAGCACATCTCTGAATCTCCGGCTGACATGAACTGCACTCTCCAGTCACATTGATTTGATAACCTGTCAAAAGCCCGAATAACCACATTTGAAGCGAGGACGTGCAGGAAGTGAGGCAGTGAGGTTCTGGAAGGCACCACCATGGATGTGGAGCCATACCGACTCGAGTGCCACCGCCAGCTGCGCTGGCTTTCTCGGTTGAGGTTCGATGGCACCAACAGCCCGGTCGAGTTGATCCTACAGATTGTTGGCCAGGGTAGTACGGTAGCCTCATCCCGATGCTCTTCGAACCACGCACGTAGACTGCAAGCTGTGTGACGACATATTACATTGTCGTGTTGGTAGACGCCATCGTGCTGAGGAAAAACTGTACTTAGGGGTGAATGTGGTCCCCGTAGACATGCATACACTGTTGACCCATTGTTCCTCCCAGAATGATTCCACGAAAACATTCCTCAGACCATAACGACCCCTCCTATCGAGTGGACCCTTCCGACGATTGTTACAGAGCGGTATACTTCAACGCCCGTCATTCCGACGGAGCATAACTTACTGTAGCCACTCAGTTGACATCCAGTTGCATTGTCAGCTAGTAAATTCCAGCTTCCTAGCCGACGACCAGCAGTCAGCGTGGGTGTATGAATCAGTCGACTGCTGCAGCATTTCACACAGAGCAATGTTCGCTGAGCAGTCGTTGAGGAGAGACAGTCGGTTCACCGGCAGGTAGCTGCTCAGCACTCGCACGCCTATTCGCCCATACACGTAACCGCAGACATAGTCACCCATGACATCTGAGACTCGTGGTGCATGACTGTTGCCTCGGCGCCAGTTTTGGATGGCGCTATTTTTCTATGTACAGCATACTTTAACCACGGCGGCACGCGAACAGGTTACAAACTTTGCATTTTCGGAACTTCTTCCACCCTTGGCCGAAATGCCAGCTATCATGACCTTTCGATGTCACACAAATCGCTCAGTTTCCATATTGAGATAACCCCTGCACTGTTAACCGCACGCTCCCAAAACGCTTTATATACCCTCTACTGCTAGTGCTGCAAGCTGTCGTTTTTGAATGGGTACTGGACTTTCACGTCGGAAGTAGGCGGTGGCTACATTGATGTGACTGGGCCATGTACATTGTGTCGCGTTCCTCTGCCTTAGTTGTTTGTGTGATTGTGCATCCTCCGAGAGACACATTAGGAAGAAAACGAAACGATATTCGTTAGAAGAAATGTACCCGCATATGACCCACTGACTATTTGTTATCAGTTTTAGCAAATTAGTATATTTTACTCAGTTAATCATGTCATACACACAGCATATAAATAGGCGAGACCATATTCTCGTACAGAGCAGTCAGTGTTATAAAGCAAGTGTGGACATCAGATATTGGGCTTGATAGCCCAAACGAATTTATGGAATAAAATGGTGCCTATTTAAAAATATTTGTGGTTGGTTGTGTTCTCCAATAGTACTCCTTAACTTAAGAACAACCACTAGGTTAAACAAGATACATTGTCGATAAAAATAACTGTTACTTTTGCTTTCGTTGTTTTATTAATAAAAGTATTATTACAATCAGCTGACACACACTCCATTTTATTAAGTGAGCAATTCAGTTGCTATTCACTTTCAGTGACAACTGCTTTGTCATCAGTGAACCATCTAAAGGTGATTCTCTGTTGGCGACAGACAACCCTCATTGCCTCTTCATTACTCAAATTAAATGTTAGTGCTGACTATGAGCAACCCTCCTTACGCGTGCCTTATTTTTAGCCGCTCCTACCATTTCCTCTAATGACTAAACCATTCTACTTTGCCTATAGGTAACGGGTAATGTTTGTATCCCTTTAATAGATACCACAGCGCTTAAGATAGAGAACATGTATTCTGTTGTAAATTATCAAAACCTTTCTCAATATCTGCAACTGTGGTATGTGTACAGTTTTGACTACTCTGCTCTCTGTTATTATTTTTATTAATATTATTACTTCTTGATTGTCCCCGCTAATCCTAAATGCAAATTGGTCATCTCTTAATCTACTTTCAATTTTCCCTTTCTTTCTTCAATGAACTGCTCTTGTCAATATTTCTGACGATATGCCGCTGTTGCTTTTTTCGACACTTTTTTAAAAGCTAATGGAACTTCGCCAGGTACATATATTTCGTCATGAATGTCTGTAGTTCTTGGGTTTCATTTATGTTTCATCAGTATTGAATATTTGTTGCTTCAGAGTTCGTGGAAAGCTCCTTGAACTCAGAGACGAAAGTATTAATCTTTTCAATCACCATCTTGCTTTGTGCCCTTATTTTTGACTAATCACGTATTTTCTGGTCAACTATAAAGCTCCTCCGAGTACAGTTTCCATCTTTGTTTTCTGCTTCCATTACCAACTTACCTTTTTCATCCTACCTCACTGTTTCAGCTAACTGCAAAGTGTGTCCATATATTTCCACACAGATTGTTCGATGTTTGGGTGAAGATTCATCAGATACGCCTGAAAATTAATGAAAATATAATTTGTTTGTATGTCTGGCCATCTTCCGCAGTTTATGAACAGTTATTACTGGTGTGTGTGTGTGTGTGTGTGTGTGTGTGTATGTGTGTGTGTGTGTGAGAGAGAGAGAGAGAGAGAGAGATAGAGAGAGAGAGAGAGTGTATGTATTAGAGAGAGATAAATTAGGTGCGATTGAGGCCGGGTGGCTGAGGGGTAGGGGGAGAGACGGTTTTCTCTCTGCCCCCATGAATCTAATCTCTCTCTCCCTCTCTCTCTCTCTCTCTCTCTCTCTCTCTCTCTCTCTCCACGAAAAAAATTAATTCTCATATTGGCATGTAACCAGCACGGAAAGCATATGAATAAAAATATTGACACGGTGTTGAGTGCTCATATGTGTAATTATAGTAAAATGAGTCTGCAGTTTTACAAAGTTGAGGTGAAGTGGTATATGAAAAAATTGAATGAAAAAGGGTAAAAACTGCAGTCAACTTACTTTCGACCTTAAACTCCGGTAACAAAGAAGAAAACAGCAGTATTCCGCAGAACATCTAAATAGCGAAAAATGCCTTGAGTAAATTGTACTTCAGTGTCACGAGCAAACACAAATTTTAATCTATAAATACCGAAAGTACAGAAATATTACGTATCCATTTTTCCAGAATGGCCACACACAATGCTTTATAAACAAAAAGGAAATGCATCTGGTGTAAAATATTGTTTAATTTCACGTATTTTATCCATAATGCAAGCAGCTGAATTTCGTCACTATTCCTTTATAAGGTGTAGAATAATAACCGCTAACAGTCACAGTAGAAGGTGACTTTATTTAACACATAACCGCTTTCGGGCTTGTGCCGATCTTCAGGTTGTTTTATTCAGGTAGGCCTACGTATTTCCACACTCAGTGTTGGAGACCACTGTTTAAACCAAAACCAAATAATATGATGGTGAGTAAAATGACACAAATGAAACATCTGAAAGTGGCTAAGCGACATTTGTTGCAAAATACTATAGTACTTACATGAAACTGGTGTATACATGTCGTTTTCAGTTTACACTTATCACATTTTGGGTAAAAATATTTATTTTTTTACATGTTGTGGTCCAATGATGTCCCATGTGCGCTCAGTTGGAGATAGAACACGTGATCGAGTAGGCCAAGGCAACTTGTCGACACTCCGTAGGGCAGGTTCGATTACAACAGCGGTATGTGGGCGAACGTTATCCTGTTGACAAACACCCGCTGGAATGCTGTTCATGAATGGCAGCACAGTAGGTCGAATCACCAGATTGAAGTATAGATTTGCAGTCAGGGTGTGATAACCACGAGAGCGCTCCTGCTGTCATACGAAATCGCACCCCAGTCTGTAACTCCAGGTTTAGGTCCAGTATGTCTAGCAGGTTGGTTGCAGGTCTTCAGTTGATCGCCTTATAATCAACACACGGCCATTACGTACCAAGGCAGAACCAGCTTCCATCAGAAAACTCAACAAACCTCTACCCTGACTTCCGATGAGCTCTCGTTTGACTTCACTGAAATCCCATATGGCAGTGGATTGGGATCAGTGGAATGCACGCTACATGACCTCTGGCTCTGCGCTATCCTTGAAGTAACCGATTAGTGACAGTTTGTTGTGTCATTTTGGTACCAACTGCTGCTCAAATTACGATTACAGATGCAGTACGATGCACCAGAGCCATATGCCAAGCGCGACGGTCTCCCCTTTCGTACCGCCAAGTGGCCGTCTGGAGCCCCGTCTTCTTGCAATCCTAGTTTTTCGTGACCACCGCTGCAACCAACCACGTACAGTGCCTACAACTTTGCCAAGTCGTTCTGTAATATCTCAGCCCGTTACACGACCTCGTTCAGTGAAATTCTCATAATAGCGCCATCGTTGCCTTAAAGGCATTCAAAAAATGGTTCAAATGGCACTGAGCACTATGGGACTCAACTGCTGAGGTCATTAGTGCCCTAGAACTTAGAACTAGTTAAACCTAACTAACCTAAGGACATCACAAACATCCATTCCCGATGCAGGATCTTAAAGGCATTCTTGATTAATATCAACTCACCACGTTCAATCTCAAAGGTGACTAGCTGTGACGACCGTCACTACGTGTATTTAAGTCGAACGTGATCTGCATTCTCATATTGGCGTTACTAGCACCACTCTCACGTGATTGGCACGAAATTTGATAGACATCATCTATCAGATGTAGAAACAAATCTACCAACTTTCGTTTATGTCACACGACTCCTTGATGCTGCGATATTTTCCGTCAATGTAATTGTCATGAGAGTCTTTGTTTTTACATTTGCATTTAGTTTTGTTATCAGTTTTGGTGGATCGTTTTGTTATGTTTCTTGTGTAATGTGTACGAGACGTTACAGAAACTCTTATTTTACTACAAGTTTTAAGGCCAAATATTCATTCTCTTATGATCAAATGTCACTAACTATATTACGACTAAAGCTGTATCGTTGACATTTCTTGCCTTATGGCCAAATGTGATAAAGTGTACTTTGAGCTCAAATGTTGTGACCAGCAGGGTAAAGTCGCTCTTATAATTATGTGTAACGTTTAGATTTAGTCTATTATTAATAAATGATGAACCGAAACTTGTTAGATAGAAACACCAGCACCTTCCACTCCTACGGTCCTTGCCGTTTGAAGGGCGATAAACAGAAATGGAGAAGTTCATTCATCATCACAGCCTACAAAGTGTTCTCCAAGATTCTCCTGAAGAGACTAGACATTTAAAAGAGACGCTAAAAGAAGGCATATCAAAATTTTGGGAATACAGCAAAACTTTGGTAATAAGTTTTCTGAGTTTAATAAAGCCTGTGGTAGCGTAGAGGAAAGCTGTCGGAGAAGAGTAACACTTTTGGAATACCGAAGAAGGTTACGAATCTTCCCTTGAACTGTCCAAGGCTCGAAAGGAACAGTGAAAACTGAAGCAAAATATTGCGCCGGTTTCGGCATAAAAACATGCTAACAATACACAAAGAACTGAATGCACTGGAGTATGAATAAAAGTTAATTTACTTGACTTTGCAGATGATGGAGCCTTAATCGCTGAAAATCTAGATGACCTGAAAATACTGACAAGTAAACTAATTTAAATGAAAGGGCCAGTGGTTTGTAGTGAAATGTCGAGAGAACAGAATTCATGAGGATAGATAGAAATAACAAGATGAAAATATGGGAAACACTACAGACTGGTAACCTCATTTTGAAGAGGTAGGTGAGTTTAACATCTAGGAGCTGTAGTAAAAATCAGAAATTGTGATAAACGAAAAATAGAAGCGAGCATCAAAGCGGCATCCAGAGTGTCATATACACTCAACAAATTTTTTGAATCCCAATTTACATCAATAGGAACTAAAATAAGAATATATTGGGTTGGCTAATACGTTCGGGCGATTTTTTTTTTTTTTTTTTGTGTAGGTTTCCACAGAAACAAACAGGAAATGAACAGTAAATCAGTCAGTACTGAATTTGTTGTTTACCACTTCCAGAGTTCAACAAGCTGTTCAGTGCCTCGACGGTAGAAATCACCTGATGTCCACTCGCAGAAGTCGACCACTCAAGCCTTCAGTTCCACGTCATTGCTGAGCGAAACGCCTCGCAATGAATTCCAGATGGAGCAGAACAGATAGAAATCCGTAGGTGCCAAGTCGGGAGAGTACGGAAAATGCGCTAACATGTCGCAGCCAAGAATCTTATGGCTTCCTTGGTGAAATGAGAGCGTTATCGTGTTGCAGAAGAACGCCATGTCACCGATCAGGTCGGGTTTGCTAGATAGCGTTGTTGAGTAGTCGCATTTGTTGAACGCAAAGTTCTGAGTTCATTGTTTGGTTCCAGTTAAGCAGTTCGTGATGGATCATCTATGCCCTCGAGCATCATGTATGTCCTGAGTCGCTTAAACCAGTTCTGAGCCATCCTAAGAAGTAGCGTTTCTTCGCCATACACTTCATAAATCTCTTAGCTTCCGTGGCTTTGGCACCTCGATTACATTCGAAAAGCCGGTGTCGGAAATGCTCTTTCGTGTCGACTTGACACTCAAACACCTGAGAAGACGACAAACTATGTCAGCATAAAAAAACCAAACACACTATTTTTTTGATCTCGTAAGTGTCTATCGAATAACCTAAAACGTATTGCCAAAACATGTCATTTTTCAAGCAAAATTTTCACTTAAAAAGGACCACGGTTTATTGGGCCAAACCAACATACAACTGTAATCTGACCAGTGTGAAGCAGAAATATAGAGAACAGAGAAGTATTAAGAGAAAAAGAGAAAAAAATTTAAAATAAAATCTCAGAAAGATGTATGGACCAGTTTGTAAGGAAGGGCAATTGCGAATAAGAAAGAATAGGGAACTCAGTAACATACACAATGGACTAGATGTTATTCCAGAAGCCGAGACATGTCCCGGCCACGTCTGTAGCAGAGAGGGGGAGAAGATTGAGATATCAGAGAAGAGAGAAGTAGTATAGATGACTGTGTCTTCTGCAAAAACTTTGAAGTTACCATTAATATTCTCCGGCAGGTCATTAATACACGACACGAACAGCTAGGGTCTCAGTACACATCCGCAGGTTTCACCTGACATTATTTCAGTTCCTCAACATAGCCGAACATATATAGCAGCTGGCTACAATGCGAACAAGTGTCTATCGAATAACCTAAAACGTATTGCCAAAACATGTCATTTTTCAAGCAAAATTTTCACTTAAAAAGGACCACGGTTTATTGGGCCAAACCAACATACAACTGTAATCTGACCAGTGTGAAGCAGAAATATAGAGAACAGAGAAGTATTAAGAGAAAAAGAGAAAAAAATTTAAAATAAAATCTCAGAAAGATGTATGGACCAGTTTGTAAGGAAGGGCAATTGCGAATAAGAAAGAATAGGGAACTCAGTAACATACACAATGGACTAGATGTTATTCCAGAAGCCGAGACATGTCCCGGCCACGTCTGTAGTAGAGAGGGGGAGAAGATTGAGATATCAGAGAAGAGAGAAGTAGTATAGATGACTGTGTCTTCTGCAAAAACTTTGAAGTTACCATTAATATTCTCCGGCAGGTCATTAATACACGACACGAACAGCTAGGGTCTCAGTACACATCCGCAGGTTTCACCTGACATTATTTCAGTTCCTCAACATAGCCGAACATATATAGCAGCTGGCTACAATGCGAACAAGGCAACGTGGACACTATTCTTGGATATCGTAAAGACTTTCGACTGTCTGTGACAAAACGGTCTCATCCGCAGACTGAGCGATGCTAGTTTCCCCAACGTATTCGTACGTCACATACACCCATACTTCAAAAAAAAAAAGAGAGAGAGAGTTCAATAGTGCATTCAGGGCGAACAGTCGACACGACACGTTATGCAGACTGAAGTAACAAATAGTAGTGTACTGGAGGCACTTCTGTTTAACCTTTACATTAACGACATTCCAACAAACAAATAACATGGTGCCATCCGCGCAGCTATCTTGTCTGGGACTGGGAACCATGAAACACAGACTCACGGTAACAGACTGAATTCACATGGGCAAGGCCTTAGTCATGGCCAACCGAAAGTTCATAAAGCTCAATCGACTCAAAATTTTAAATAGTACACAAGCAACTTGCCAAATGTGAACCAAAACGATTGGCTGTGTCTGAGGGCTCCTTCTTCTCAGTTCTGTTGAGCCTTCACTAGAAAAAAAATAAAACTGTAAACACGTCCAGTACGTTTGGGTACAGAGTCAGTTACCTCGAAGTATGGCTTGGCTTGGGGGTTGACCATATACAGTACGGTGACCACACGCGAGGCTCAAACAGCTGACTACACGATCCAGTCACATTATTGTGACCACCGCATTTGTTCGATGTCAACATGCAGCAACCACTTGCAACCGAAAGGTAGCAGCACTGGCAGTGGAGGGTAAGTAAAGCATGTCGGGGAGACTTGGGAAACAGTATAGTCGTCGTAATGTGGAAACGTAACGATTTATATCACGTCCAAAAGGCATGATCATTGACTTTCAGACCAAGGGCGGAAGCGTGTCCGAAACTGCTAAGTCTTTTAACTGTTTGCGTGCCGCCTTGGCTAAAGTATACATGGATGACAAAATGACGCTATCAAAGTCATAGGCTCAGATGCATGCAGTTACAGACACACCAATCTTACCACTTTTTAAAAATAATTTCAAGGCAGAGTTACATATTTTTGTGACTGAAATCGATTTGCTGTAATAAATCACTGCAAACCTCTTACGACTGATGCTCCAGTTTTCTTGTTTACAGTTTTAATATTGCAGTCGTTGAGCAGATGTTCCCAATGGAATCCAACCTCAATAAACATTATTGATTGGCGTCCGTAGAGTGCTGTGTGCACAACGACCATATATGTGAAATTAGAAGGAAGGTCGGCGTCGGCCGTAATATTGATGGTTTATTGACAGCAAAATCGATTTTCAATCACATAATGATCATCTTCAGTGCTGTAGTGTACAAATTGAACTCATGGGCACTGGTGTCAAGTTATTATTGGATATTATTATTATTATATCATTGGATAATAACTTGACACCAATGCTCATGAGTTTAATTTTTACACTACAGCACTAAAGATGATCACTATGTGATTGAAAATCGATTTTGCTGTCAATAAACCATCAATATTACGGCCGACGGTGACCTTCCTTCTAATCTCAATAAACATACTGCTAGTTTGATTTTGTTTCACAGTACTCATTTATTGTGTTAACCGGTTTTCGACTTACAAGGCCATCGTCAGACATTTTTATGACTATTCTCGCCAAAGAAGTTACAATGTTTGTAAACGCACAGTAAACGACATCTTTGACAGTATAGTGGTAATGCAATGTAAAAAGTAAAAAATTTGAAGAATAATTAAATATAAATGGAGTAAACAGGAAAAAACTTCAATACAGAACTGGAAAAGCATGCCTGCATAACAGTTTACATTAATAAACAAAACCAGTAGAATTAAATGAATTTAGTTCTTGAAAAAGCTTCTTCAAGAGGTATAAAACATGGAGAGTGATACACAAGCCAATTAAAAGAAAGGATTACCAATTGTAACAACAGAATATATGAAGAACTTAAGCGCTATCAGCATGATAGACAGAAACGAGTAAATGTGGGAAAACGGAGTAATGAAAGGGAACATACAGTAAATGCCGTTTTTGGGAGTGTGGCGGTACTGAAATTTAAAAAGTAAAAAGTTGAATAATATACAAATACAAAAGGAGCAAACAGAAGAAACATTAACACATATTCAAGAACTATACCTGTATAGTAGTCTGCATTAAATAAATGAACCAGGTAAAATAAAAACAGCACTTGATAAGACAGCTTCAAGAGGTGTTAAACATAGAAAGTAATACAAGTACCACATAAAGGAAAGACGACAATTTTAGCTACAGATTGTATGGATTACATAGCCAGTTTCAATAAACTAAAAGAATTCAATGAATACAGGAAAATGGTGGACAAACACTGTGGAAAGTAATGAAGAACTGAAAGGATTATATGAATTAGAAGAGTAGAAGTATTAAGTTGCGTCTGGTCATTTAAGATTACACTTGGACTGTGAGGTAGATGTCTGTTAATTTCCAGGGCTTCCAGCTGATTACGTTCTTGGCCCTTATTTGCTAAATGAAGGACATGGGACTCTGGCTGGTACTTGTGACCCTCACTCAGTACGTGCCCAGCAAATGAGAATTCGGCAACATTCAGCTGCGTTCATGTTCATCTAGTCTAGTAGCTATGTCTTTGCCGACTGACCAATGTAAAACTTGTCGTAATCAGAACAGGTCATTTTCTATAACCCACTGTTGGCTAATAAATGGGTCTTGTTTTTGCTTTGGAAAATTCTCTTAACATAGTAGGAAACCCTTTACTTGCAGCATTTCATTGTTTTTCCTACAAATTGTGACACCTCTCCTACATACAGCTATGTACACCACTTCTTGCAGACCGTAGAAGGGGCAACAAACGAAGCACAGAGGAGGGGTATGAATTTATGTTTTTGTTTCCTACGCAAGATATACACAATCAGGACTGGATTGTAGCTGTTGGTTGAGGCAATAAATGTCATTGTCTCTACCTCTCTTTCAAAATCATCTGCAGACATGGGGACAGATATTAGACAGTGTACCACTGAGTGGAAAGCTGTATATTTGTGGGTTGTGGAGTGTTGTGAGCATACTGTTATTAATGTTAAACAAATATACCAATAGTTATAAATTAGTTATTGAGTAAGCTCTACAAGCATGCCAAAACAGATTTCTCCACATTTACACAAACGATTATACCAGCATCCCATATGATTATACCAGCATCCTATCAACCTATATATTTATTTAATGAGATCTTAGTAGCTGAATGTTTGTAAGATAGCGATGTGACTAGCATAGGACTGCAGCGCAGAGCTGAATAAGGTATCAGGTAAGCATGTTCCGTCCAGTTCCGTTCGTGGAGTATGAAATTGAATAACGCCAGTGTTTTCTATGTTTAAAATTAAATAATATGGTATGAGGTTGCTAATCAATCAAGGCTACATGTTCTGTATATTTAAAATGTATAAATGTTATTATATGTCTAACCTCATGAGTGTTGGGCAAGTTGTAAGCTGCTTTACTGAGTAAGGCAGTGAGTCACATGACCAAGTTTTTAAATAAGAATGTAGTGCAGAGTGCTGGGTCTTTCATCTTCGCCTCTTGGTTGGCGATGTTGGCTTAGGTACAAAGTTTGTGGACCAGGGAGTCACTTGAGCTTAAGTGTTACTCGAACTTTGATGTGCACCAGTTCAGGATAACAAAAAATTTCTAAGTCTGACTGCCACTGGACAAAAGCTTATAGTCAGGCTAACAGTTATTGAATATATCAACTGCAGTTAATTTGTTACTGTATAAAAACGTCTAGGCACTGATTGAACTTTGAGATTTCTTTGCAGTTGTACTGGTTTAATGTACAGCTCTATGCCTTGAGTTCGCATTCGTTACTGTCAACAACAGTTGCGTTTGCACTGCAGAATTGTTTTGGTTGCTTGTATCTTCACTGTGTTGAGTAACAACCAGTGTGAGAGCACCAGACGAATAAATTTGTGTGTGACTGGAATAAATGAACAATCAACGATTAATCCTTTGCTTGTAGGCCACAGTATTATTCTGTGAGATCATATTCTTAGCGTTTTTCCTTTTAACCAACATAATCAATTTACTGATTCGTTTAATTGTATCAATGATTCTCATTGCTAAATTAAGGTGCCTTATATATTATCAATGCTCCTATACGAGCTTAAAGCAACAGTGCATGAGCTACCCGTTTTGATCAGATAAGCCATTTTCAAATCTATAGTCGCGTACTCACACTATAGTAACAGGTAGCAACGAACTGAAACTCGATGGCGATTTATTTCTCATCTCTGTCTCCGACTCCCAGTGAGGAATCAAGTGCATGCTCTCTAATAAGTGCAGTTGTGCTTTTCGGGACAACCTCTCCAACAGGGTCACAGAGTGCTATAGCCAGCTGGAGTACTGAAATCTGGCTACAGTGTTTAAATCAGTCAGTCGACGCACTACTGTTGCCTTGCAAGTCTTTTGTTTGAGCTTGTGCACAGCTTTGCGGCAAATCAATCTGAAGTGTTAAATGGCGCAACGTTTTTCTCAGATTTCCTTCTGTGACCGCTGCTAACTAGTCAAGTTTGTTCCCGTTTAGAGAAAACGCACAACTTGCCGTAATGTCCGAGCAATGGGCTGAAGTGTTCTGCGGTGGCTGCAACCTGCCTACGTGGTACTGCTTCCCATACAACTCTGGAAAAAACGCTTGCCTTGCACGTGGAGCACACAATAGATGAAAGTTTGTTTGTTAGGAGAACATGTAATTTTTAAAAAAATTGTGAGACATATCAAATCTAAATATACATGCCACTCGTTTCAACTTATTCAACATGTGCTCTCCGAACAGCATAATGTGGGCAGGAGTTCTGTTCCTCATTCGTACACGTTTTCGTTGGTTGTATCTAGAAGACAAATAATAAACCAGTGTAATATGAATCTTGGTCATGTAGCTGAATAGTAGAGGTTACGACGTTTCATTCTCAGTTCCTCCAGGTTACTTCATATAACAGCTCGTAGTATTCCTTTTTTTTTCATTATGTGGATCATCACTTGATATGCTACTTTATCCTCAGCAACTTTCTTGGCTTTCGTTTACAACGTTAGGATCCTCAGTTAATGTAGTTTATTCGTAAGTATTGCCTCGGTACTTGCTTACACACTAGAATCCTTTCACCATATTACATATTTTTTATGATTTTTGGCTCTTTCCTTAATGTAGCCTCCTGAAAAGCGTCCAATGTATTTTCGACAATTTCTTTTTGTTTTAAAAAATATTCTGGTATAGCTGTACAGGACGCGAAAAATACAACAGGCCCATAAAATATTTCGTCGTCATCCGCGCAAAGAACGGATGACGCAACCAGGATTCCCTATCTTAAGGTGAACGACGTATTTTCCGGGCTATTTTCGTTTTACCCAGGCTGTACAATGATATACACTAAATCTCGAAATTTTTCAGGCTGGGTCCTAGAGGAACCAAGCTGTTTCAGAATTTATTATCCTGTAACTCGACTAAAATTCGTTTCTTATTAGAGATGATGGATCATATTACATTAGCAAATGGCAGCATTGTACATTATGTCTATTAATTTTCATTTGCTCTTTAAATCACAACTAGGTGAATCCAGGAGGTCGTAGTAATCAATCGAAAAACGGATTTTGTGTGAACCAGGCATACACGGCTTAACAAATGGGAACACGACAATAGGGTTATTGTCCATTCCTCCATATGTCTTAACAGATCATTAAAAATTTTAAATTGTCCATAAACAATAATGAATGTTCAAGAAAGTGATGAAAACTTTGAGAAATTCTTGAGTAGTTTACTTGGTGTCTTAAATGAAACACTTCCACCTAGACTCTGCACCAATAAAATAAGAAATAAATTATATTGGGTTACCCAGGGCATAAAAATTTCCAGTGTAAGGAAAAGGCAACTGCACAGAGAATTAAAAATATTAAAGATAGTGATTTCATTGAATATGTTATACTCTATAAAACCGTATTTAAAAGAGTTATCAAGGCAACAAAGCAATTCGTAAATAACAGGATAATTTTAAACCATTAAAATAAGGCAAAGGAAGCCTATAAACAAGAAATTTAAAAAACTGACATTAAAAAAAGTACTATTGTGAGTTTAACTCAAATGTACTTTAATGAATTCTTTGCCAGATTTATAAAGTCTGATGTCAATGTAACAATTTATCACAACAAAGTAAAGACCTGTGGCCTAAATGAAAACTCTGAATACTTTACAAATTTTTTGAAAGTTTCTGTGGAAGACGTAGAAAATGTAACCCCAACATTACAAAACAAAAAACTGTAGGTTGGGATGGAATACTCACCACAGTTATTAAAGTAGTACACAACAAAATTGAAAAACCACTAGCTCAAATAATAACTCAATACGTTGAAGAGGGGTGTTTCCCAGAGGTACTGAAATATGCTGAAGTCAAACCACCCTTCAAAAATGGATTAAGAGGGATAATGGGAAATTATTGTCCTATCACAATTCTCTCAGTCACGTGTAAAATGTTTGAAAACCTTGCTGTTGCCCAAATCCAAAACTTCATTGCAAAATATTGTGCTAATTCTACATAATTTATTTGGTATTTCAACAGGAGAAAAACACCATAGAAGCTGTGAACAGTTTCATTGAGAAAATAAGTACGTCATTACACAACATAAGGAATTTTCTCCGACCTCACATAAGCCTTTCCTTCTGTAAACTATGCAGTGCTTATTTACAAACTTGAAAAGTATGGCATTAGCGGCAATGCTCTACAATGACACAAATATACTTATCAAACAGAAAACAAAGAGTCAGAATCTCGTTAAATGTCATGTACTTTTTTTCTGGCTGGAAAAAAAAATTACCTCAGCGTGTTCCACAAGGCTCCATATTAGGCTCAGTCCTATTTCTCTTCTATGTTAATGACTTACCAATAAATATCAGCTCCCTGTCAGTTCTTTTTGCAGATTATACATCTGTCTTAGTTGAAAATCAGGATCTGGAAGGAATTATCAAATCTGTTTCTTGATTTCAGTTAAATGGGTTGAATCTAAACTTGTCTAAGACTCACATGGTGCAATTCAAAGCCAAACAGTCAAAATGTGAGCAGATTAAGACTGTTCACCAAGATATAGAAGAAAATGACTCAGCCAGGTTCATAGGATTACATGTAGATAAAAATTTGAATTGGCAGGCACAAACTGAATACCTAACAAACAAAGTGGCTTGGCACTTGCAATGCAAATATTATCAACTGCAACTGATGGATAAACGAAAAATAGCATATACAAACCACGTTAAATCCATTAGTAGGTATCGCATTGTTTTTTGAGGTATCTCAACACGCATAGTGGGGACACCAGAACACAGAACAAATTCATTTGAAATAAGTGTACTGCAACATAAAGATCCATGTCATCTATTATGTAGAATATATCGACCTATATGTATGGGGAACGAAAAGTTAATAATCTCTCTCTCTCTCTCTCTCTCTCTCTCTCTCTCTCTCTCTCTCTCTCTCTCTCTCTCTCTCTCTCGCTCTCTCTCTCTCTCACACACACACACACACACACATACACATACATACATATATATATATATATATATATATATATATATATATATATATATATATATATGTGTGTGTGTGTGTGTGTGTGTGTGTGTTGTGTGAGAGAGAGAGAGACAGAGAGATTATTAACTTTTCGTTCCCCATACATGAATTATCTGAAGGAAACCATTTTATTCATTCATGTGATACTAGAAATAAAGAAAATTTTATGCTCCCCTCCCACTGCCTTGAACTGTATACCCAGAGACCTCAGTACATGGGAATGAAAATTTCTCATAACTTAAAATTGACAAGTATATGAATTTAGATCCACTTAAAAAAAGTTAGAATATATGGGAAACTGAAATGTTATTAGACAGTGGATGACTTCATGTAGGATGAACAAGAAATTTGAGCTGGATACAATGTGTCATACATTCCAAGAAATATCATTATACTGTTATTATTTATCATAGTGCTGTTATTTATTAATGTAAAAATCATTGAAACTGTAATATAAATTTTTGACATATCTCCTTTAAAAAAACCATATGAATTGTAAATGTATGTGATGAGATGAACAAACCACAATTCTACAATTCTTTTCAGTTAAATTTCCGTTGTTTTGGGACATTCCTCAGTATTATGAACTTATGAAGCTACAGATGAATTGAGTAAACGAATACAATAATACCAAAAACATTCATTGTGATGACACTTAATCATAAATGAAACAACATTAATTTGCTCAACTGGCCAAAGAACAAGGGATGGAAATCTGCTGACTATCACAAAGATTGTAAAATGTTTACACTTTACAAGCACATCCATATCCAAAATGTTGTACACACTATTTCATTGTATGGAAGATAACTTCAGTAACCCTTTTATTCAACATCTTGCTACTGAAGACCAGTGAGCATCAAATGAATTACATTTTAAATATTCGTCAATGGCTACAAGCAATGGCAAAATGCATCTCGAAAGCGTGTCTTGTTAATGTCCAGTACAATGATAAACATTACTTTACTAATCATCTTTTTTGCAGATGGAGAGAGATAAACTATGAGCCGTTACAATTTCTAACTCCGTGCGTGATATCTATGAATGATGTACTGAATGCCTTTCATAGACCATTTAATTTTGTCCAGCTGGCACAGTTTTCCAAGAAACTAGGGAAGTGGTCTGTTTGTAAACGCTTGAAAAGACGATTTACGTTTTAACGAAGTTTACCCGCTTCGCTAATTAATGAGGACATTGTCATCAGCCCCCACGTCCGTTTTGTAAGCAGAAGAGGAAAGAAAGAAGGTTAGAGTTTCACGTCTCGTCGACATCGAAGTCATTAGCGACGGCGGCTTTAGGAGAACGGGGGTAAATCGACCATGCCCTTGCAGAGGAAGCCATCCATGAATTCACTAACACTGAAAATTCTAATTGAGAATCTGAAATCAATTGCACCCATACAGAGTTTTATTCACATCTCTTTTCCAAAGTAAAGCTACATAATTGTAGCTTTTGAATACATTCTTGGTAAATGCTTGATAATAGCTAATCGCTGGTGACTCTTTTACGTAAGTCTACTTTTTTATTCAGCCTTGTTAATCAATTTATGAAGTTTAAGAAAGCACTGTTACATTTTCAAGAACAAATGAGGGACAAAGACGAAGAAAACAAAACTTTTAACTACAAAATCTTTAAGGGCAATTAGAATAAGGACAGTGATATCATTACTGGGTACAGTTTCTACGTTCATTAAAGCATTAGAGGGAATCAGACGGAATTTAAGTATCTCTTGCAGACTGTCTGTCCTAACAGTTAAATATAAAACCAAAAATTACAGATTTATTAATACTGATGGGTCGATATAGAAAGACATCAGCAAGAATCCAGAAAAAAAGAAAAACAGAAAAATCTTTGAATGTTTTAGAAACCGAGGTATCAAAAATACCGAAGAAAGACACCATATTACTTTTGCAGTGTTCAGATAGAGAAAATAAATTTGGGCTATACTAGGGCTTTACCCAGGCCACAAAAGAAACCAACGCAAGCGGTGTGAAACTGATCAGTCTACTTTAAGCCTCGCGCCCGAAACGAATAGGTTCTTCAGAAGGTTTCCAATACAAGCCAAAACTTGGATATCTCCCTCCCCAGTGTTGTGATCGTTTCATTTAAATCGTGCAGCTGTTTCTAAAAAAGTACTAAGGAAATTATAAACGTGAAAGTAATATGGAATGGTGAATCTGATTCTGATCATTACCTCTACAGAATTAAATATCAATGTCTAGATGACAATATTCGAAGAAAATCGCAAAAACTAAGGTTTACGGTAACAAAAGAATTAATTCGCAAATATCAAGACGAAATTCAGATAACTTCACGTGGTAACTGGTGCGAGCTATCTAAGGAAGTTAATAATTCTGTACGCAAAACATCTGGGTCAATCAAAAATGAAAATCATATAACGGTGAATGAAATTTGCAAAGAAGATTTAACATATTGCCAAAAAATGGAAAAATGGAAATGCTCAATGGAAATTGAAGACTATGATCTATTTAAACAACAAAAAAAGGAAACAACAACGATAATTAAAAGTTTTAAAAGATATTTTGAAAAGAGGAAAGTTTTTGAATGGAGGATTACTTTTATAAATGTTGTGGCTTTGCCTGGCTTAGCGGAAGGGTCCTGTGACCCATTTTTCATTAAATCCTCACTGGCAGAGGGCACTCTCGTGTTCTTGGGCTAGAAGCCATATTTAGACTATGCTGAACCTGCAGAAGTCGTCAACTACGTCTTCTGGAACACCAAGGATCTGCACCAGAGGTGGGCACAAATCAGCTCAAGGAGCAGCGCTCCATCTCGGGATGGAAAAAAAGCAGGGTTTGTACTCTGGCAGAAGTTAACCATTACTTTGACGTCTGATAACTAAATTCCCCTTTGACTGCAACCTATAGTCATGAAGATAAAGTAAGCTAAAACAGAAGCTTATTTAGAATACAGCATAACCAAGGACCGACAAATTAATCTAGGCTAAACACAGAAATAAATGAATAAATATTATTCACCGTTATCAAAACATAGGCTTATCTGTTCTAGTATATCTGAAATGTCATTCCGCAGAAGATGTGGAGGTGAAGAAGACGAGTTATATATGATGCGATTGATCTGGCACTTGCAATTCGCAGAACTTCCGTGAGATGTGCGTCAATCAGAGCTGCTTTTCGTGGATATTTATGTTTCTTCATCAAATAGAACAGTTTTTCACAAACATATGTTGAGCCGAACAGTGACAGCAGTTTGGCAGCCATTTTTTGCATATTTGGGAGACCTATCTGCGAAAAAAGTTCTTAAAAATCTGATAAGCTTGTTCGTAATCCATACTCAGTCTTCAGTTCACTACCACGTCGAATTATGAGCAACTCGCGCTGTAGAGAAGACAGAACGTCTTCAGTTATTACAGCAGCTGAAAAAGGCGCAGAAAACGCTTTCAGATCCAGACTACTAAATCGAATGGAAAATTCCGTACAAGACTCGCAAGAGTACCTGAAAAGGCTGCAATTGAGTTAAACTAGATTTCCGCATCAACAATTTGGCAAATAGGCTAACTCACTTTTCAACATCTGACACTGTCAAAGCTCCAACAGTTTCTTGAAAGCAGTAATGCTGTCTACAAAAAGGATGTTGCTCCCATGCAACTTAAGATTTGTGAGATATGCTAACTCATTAATTCATTTAGGATCCGTGAGTTCATGGATGGGACGATCATTCGTTTCAATAAATAAAACTATTTCGTCCAATAAATTAAACAACCGATTTAACGTATTACCTATACTGAGCCAACGAACTTCAAAAAATGGCTCTGAGCACTATGGGACTTAACTTCTAAGGTCATCAGTCCCCTAGAACTTAGAACTACTTAAACCTAACTAACCTAAGGACATCACACACATCCATGCCCGAGGCAGGATTCGAACCTGCGACCGTAGCGGTCGCGCGGTTCCAGACTGTAGCGCCTAGAACCGCTCGACCACCCCGGCCGGCCAACGAACTTCACAGACGTACGCAATATCACCAAATTCACACTCAGTATCCTTCAGAGATCTTTAAATTGTCTATAGTTCAGTCCATGGCTCTTGATAAAATTAGCTGTTGTCACTACTACGGTCATTACATTTGGAATTGTGACGTTTTTTGCGCACCGGTTTTCTTGACAAATCAAACAGTGCAAAGGTATGAACGTCAGTTCGTGTTGCAGTAACTTGCTTCTCACACGACTTAAAAGACTGTCTACATCCGACCATACAGAGTGCTCTATCAGTGGTAACTGAAACTAGCTTTTCCCACGGTAGACCAAACCCGATAAATACATCTTCCACGCAGTTCAGTACGTCACCACCTGTCGTGGTGTCTTTGACATAAATCAAGGAGTTCCTCCCTTACTACTAGGTTTGTATCAACACCTCTAATAAATGTTCCCAGCTTGGCTCTGTCTGATAAGTCAGTACTCTTATGTATTGCAATAGAAAACACCAAGACATTCGAAATGACGTCAATTACTTGTCCCACAATACCACCTAACAAACGTTTGATCTGACAAACTCAAACTTGCGAAAGAATATGATAACTGTGGGTGTAATTCGTCTGCTACGACTTCCAAACTCTGCTTCACAAATTCGCCATCACAAAATAGTCGGGAAAAACTAGCGATCAGGAAACTTATTCTCTAACTAGCACCAACAGCTGCATCGGAACATGAGGCATCACATTCCTGTGTAAGAAATTTACGGAGTTGTCATTTCAAGGGAAAATTTGGTTTATTAGGCACCGTAATTAAGTTGTATAGTATGTAGGTACAACATTATAACTCATAACTCTAGTTTCTTCCTCGCGTAGGTTATTAAGAAGATTAAGTCGTATCTCACCCTCCACACTTCCATATTGGTTGATGCGATGCGTTCTGTAATGCCGTTTTAAACTGTACTTCTTTATGCCTATTATTTTACCACATACCAAACACTGTGGACCTCCTTCGCTTTCGGTGAACAAGTAATCACACTTCCAACTAGTGTTGAACTGTAAAACAGAACGCCGCTTTACCGCCATTTCAACAACAGAACGCACTGTACCATAACATAATATACTGAGACAAGTACATTGCCGTGGCTGTGCTTCCGCCTTGACTGCGCATGTCACCATCTAGCCTTTACATGAGAAACTGTTGGATAGACGTCAGCTACTCTCGACTTCTCGGCTCTGCCAGCGCTCATGCAGGTGGCTCCCGGACCGCGGATCTCTCATTGTCCACCAATGATCTACACTGTCACAGCACAGCCAGAGCTGTGATACTGCTCACACAGGTTTAGACTACGTGACGGGAATGATGGTTGCGCAACGACCACGCTTCTCATCTCGGCCCTGTTGTGGCATAAGGGACAAAAAAGTGATGTCATTTAAAAAAGAGCGACGGTCTGAGTTCACATAAATACCGTCCGTTTTGGATAAGCAGTGGTGTACCATATACGAACTCTGGACAGAACAATACCTCTCCCATGGCATCGATATAAGGTACCACGTTCTTTGGTACTATGACATCCTAAACCACTGCACCAACTAACGGTAGCTATGGGCTCGTGTAGAGGCCCTATGAAGTTGACACCAAACGCTTATTCACAATAACGTGAACCCAAGCGCCTAATTACCTTCCAACATGAAGTCTGGATCGCCGTCAATGATGGCACTCCGATTAACAGCGAATAAAAAGCAGTACCAGTGACTACCTGGAGCCAGCTCTGGGGGAAGAAAGCGATTGCTGGTCGTTGTCCCAAAATGGGTCATGAAGCCGTCACTTTTGTAGTCTTTAAAATCTACGGGTCGACCGGCAGGACCAAAGTCCGAATGCTGCTCTTTTGGTGCCTTCCAGACGAAGGGCCAGCTGCCGGCTGACTCACATCCACTGCAGCAGTCCCTTGTGGGTTTGGGGAACATGTAGACACCGACTCGTCCTATGAGTGCAAACTCTGCTGCTACACGTTACCCCGGTAGCAAGCACTGATGCTGCCGCCCACGCTGGGATCCGTAGTTCAACTCTGTGTGCCATGGCGCCCTGCGCACTGAGACGCGTATTACAACAAAAACTGCACGCGTCATTCTGGACGGAGCCACAGCTGTATGCAGGTGGGTCTGGAGTCCTGACTCCGTTGTTTCTCGCCATCATACAGCTAAAGGGTGACAATGCCACTCTGACTTGCTTACGCCTGAGGCCATCCATGCTCGCAGCGATCAGCAACCTTGACGCTCCCCAGGACTAACATCTGACTCCAGTCACCGGCCATTTCATCATTCCTGCAAACTTATGAATATACGAGGGTTGCCCAGAAAGCAGTGCACCGCATTTTTTGTCAGCCAAAAACAATGCTTCGAATGCGAAACGTTACATATGTATTACGTAAAGTCTTCTGAGTAAGCGTGCCATGTTTCCGTCACTTCCGACAGATATCGTAGCTGCGGGACAGTTTCAAGATGTAGCCTGTAGGTGATGTACGTTACAAGCACAGTGCTGTCGTTGAATTTCTCACAACAGAAAAAGAAACTGTGGGGAATATTCACAAACCCTTGTGCAGAGTCTATGGAGCATCTGTTGTAGACGGAAGTACAGTTAGTTGCTGGGCACCGAAGGAGGGGTCTTCAGAAGGCGGTTCGGCGGAGCTCCACGATTTGCAGCGGTCGGGGAGACCATCCACGGCTGTCACACCTGACATGTTGCAGCTAGCTGATGTTGTTCGTGCCATTAAAGGATGCCATTCGTGGAAGACATTTTGAGGACGATGAGGAGATGATACACACAGTGAAGCACTGACTCCGCTCCCAGATTGGTACTGACAGGGCATACACGCCCTTGTTTGGAGCTCGAGGAGGCCGTAGAACTGGATGGAGATTACGTGAAAAAAATAGTGTGTGTACATAAAACACCATTCTTTCGTGTGTTCGAGAATGAATTGTTGAAGGCGGTGCATTACTTTCTGGGCAACCCCCGTACTTATGCCAGCCCTACGCTCTTGATTTCCTAGAAGGCATCCACTTGGTTCACAACCGCCACCTCGCTGCAACCACTGGTGGACAGCTGAAAAGCGTCTTGTTTTTAATAGATATATGGCTTTAGCACCCATCATAGAGTTCACTCAGCCCCACCTTCTATAAAAAATAATACCTACGATATTCAGCAGACATTTGAGGGCAGATTAAATGGATAACAAACCCCCTGTGTCTGGTACTTAAATGAAAGTGGCAGACTTTTCTTAAATAACACAAACTTTCGATATTTTTGAAAAATATTTTGATCATCTTCTTAATTATCCAGAACTAATTCATAAAGTGGAATTCACAAACAAAAATGAAAATCTGTGATTAATATTTACTCTGGCTATCAAACAAACTGAAGAAGGCCGGCCGGAGTGGCCGTGCGGTTAAAGGCGCTACAGTCTGGAACCGCACGACCGCTACGGTCGCAGGTTCGAATCCTGCCTCGGGCATGGATGTGTGTGGTGTCCTTAGGTTAGTTAGGTTTAAGTATTTCTAAGTTCCAGGGGACTTATGACCACAGCAGTTGAGTCCCATAGTCCTCAGAGCCATTTTTTGAAACTGAAGAAGCAATTTAAATCTTCTAAAACCATAACGCTAGTTGTTTTTAAATGGTCTCTACCAAAAATTAAACTATTTCTGCAAAATCAGGAGAACAGAAAATCAGCATACTGTAAGGTATCCTGGATACAGCCATTGTACAGGGTGATTCAAAAAGAATACCACAACTTTAAAAATGTGTATTTAATGAAAGAGACATAATATAACCTTCTGTTATACATCATTACAAAGAGTATTCAAAATGGTTTTTTTTCACTCAAAAACAAGTTCAGAGATGTTCAATATGGCCCCCTCCAGACACACGAGCAATATCAACCCGATACTCCAACTCGTTCCACACTCTCTGTAGCATATCAGGCGTAACAGTTTGGATAGCTGCTGTTATTTCTCGTTTCAAATCATCAATGGTGGCTGGGAGAGGTGGCCGAAACACCATATCCTTAACATACCCCCATAAGAAAAAATCGCAGGGGGTAAGATCAGGGCTTCTTGGAGGCCAGTGATGAAGTGCTCTGTCACGGGCTGCCTGGCGGCCGATCCATCGCCTCGGGTAGATGACGTTCAGGTAGTTACGGACAGATAAGTGCCAATGTGGTGGCGCTCCATCCTGCTGAAATATGAATTGTTGTGCTTCTTGTTCGACCTGAGGGAACAGCCAATTCTCTAACATCTCCAGATACTGTAGTCCAGTTACAGTAGCACCTTCGAAGAAAAAGGGACCAAAAACTTTATTGGCTGAAATGGCACAGAAAACGTTCACCTTAGGCGAGTCACGTTCATACTGAGTTGTTTCCCGCGGATTCTCAGTGCCCCATATACAGACATTGTGACGGTTGACTTTCCCGTTAGTGTGGAAAGTTGCTTCATCACTAAACACAATCTTTGAAACGAAAGATTCATCTGTTTCCATTTGAGCAAGGATAAAATCACAGAAATCGATTCTTTTAATCTTATCATCTGCAGACAGAGCTTGAACCAATGTCAGACGATAAGGTTTCATAACTAACCTTTTTCGTAGGACTCTCCATACAGTTGATTGTGGAATTTGCAGCTCTCTGCTAGCTCTGCGAGTCGATTTTCCTGGGCTGCGAACAAATGCTTGCTGGATGCGTGCTACATTTTCATCACTCGTTCTCGGCCGTCCAGAATTTTTCCCTTTGCACAAACACCCATTCTCTGTAAACTGTTTATACCAACGTTTAATGCACCACCTATCAGGAGGTTTAACACCATACTTCGTTCGAAATGCACGCTGAACAACTGTCGTCGATTCACTTCTGCCGTACTCAATAACACAAAAAGCTTTCTGTTGAGCGGTCGCCATCTTAGCATCAACTGACGCTGACGCCTAGTCAACAGCGCCTCAAGCGAACAAATGTACAACTAAATGAAACTTTATAGCTCCTTTAATTCGCCGACAGATAGTGCTTAGCTCTGCCTTTGTCGTTGCAGAGTTTTAAATTCCTTAAGTTGTGGTATTCTTTTTTAATCACCCTGTATAACAAACGCAATAAACAAGGCGTTAACAACTATTAAGGAATTTCTTTGCAACCAGTTGCATATAAAAAAATTTCCAATGTTCTTCTAAACAGAGTATAAACAACACTGACTGTCATTTAGGAGTATGTCAAGGCGGTTTTAGGAAGGGCAGATCATGTTCTCAACAAATACTCAATCTGAAGTCAATCATGAGCCAAAGATTGCTGAGTTCAAAAGATATTTTAGTAATGTTTGTTGATTTCAAAAAGGCCTTGATTCGGTTGACAGAGAAACAAGGCACAGAATAATCTGAGAATTTGACGTAACGTCCAAATTAGCAAACGTTATTCGTGAAACACAAATACAGCACCTAAAATGAAATTTATATGAGAAATATCTCAGCTCTTCGAAATAAACAAAGGTGTATGACAAGGCAAGGTGTTGTGTTCTAAAAAAAGCAACGAGAATTGGGAATGAAAAACCGAATGAATGTAAGACTTCTCCAATAAGGTTGGAAAGAGGAATTAAGAATGTTGTAATACACTGTCTCGCTTTGGAGATGACTTTAGTATACTTTCTGAGATGTGACATCAATTGTAATACAAATTAATCTTTTAGACGAAATAGCCAGTAGGGTCAGATTAGGAATCTCTACAGAAAAACCAAGTTTTCAATCAAAATAAAAAATCCAATGAAATTTCTTTCTCTTTAGTACAGTCACACGGTAGTTCTTTGTAAATGGCATGAGGCTTTGGTTGTTTGGTATCGTAATTAAAAATGGTTACATCCAGTTTCTGCTTGTACAAATAATCAGTTCTCATTATTACTGAAACAGAGCATGAATTGGTCTGTGGATGTAATTCAATGAAAATTATTGGGGAAGTAGAAATTACTGCTCGTGCGCGAATATTTAGTAAAGTTGATTTTGGAAGGTAACCGCAGGTCACTAAAAGGGGTTGAAGGGTACGACATCACCCTTCACGCGAAGCGAACACAGGTGAACATCGGCCATGCTCCTAGTGACAGACCATGACCACCTACCTTCAACGTCCATTATTATGAAATAATATACAGTATGAAGGGAGTATGGAACAGCTTTAGGAAACGTTATAAACTGCACCACGCAACACACAGTTATACTTAGCTATTATTACTTTGACAGCCGATTTCGCTCACAATTCTATCCTCTAGCTTTAGAGTACATATTTAACAGCGAATTCCACAAGTGTAGTAATTATGCCCCAGGACGGAAGGCTAGTGACCGAATCAAACTGTGGAAATAAAAGGAAAGTACAGCTGAGTATTGGATGCTGCTGTTTGTATTCACTATTAAGGTTGGAAAAATGAATCAAGATATATTCTAGTTTTTTATTACTGTTACATAGGCGAAAGCAAGATATTTACATCACTTACACATCTCAGGACATACGTTGCCAATGCCCTGTATCTTAAAATGAAAATTGTTCAAAAATTTTCTTGTCTACGAGGGAATTTTTGAATTAAAATAGGCACTGGGCATCCACATTTACATGAAATTCTCTAGTCCATATTAAAACTGTTCCATCGAAAAACGAATTAAAAACTACATAGAGCAGCGTTATGTTCAGTGAACAATATTCAATTAAGAAATTTCTGTTCAAGCTTTAAAGTTACCTATTTTCATTACCTGCATTAGGATTAGCAAAGATTTGACTGTGACAACACCACATATAGCATAAACGATATAAGCCACTATATACCATACCGCAACAGCAACAGATACAAAATATGTGGATGTTCCTCGCAACGTAAACGTATTTACAAAAACAGAAGGGAAAGGTCTTTGCCCAATGTTTTTGATGATAAGTAATTAACTTTTTAACGGGAACGTGTCAGTTTTATTACATGTAATATTTTTATTTTTAGGGTTCCGTAGCTCAGTCGTTAAAAACGACAGAACCCTTGTACAGTCACATTGTTTTGTTTGTCTGTCTGTCTTTCTGGTTCAAATGGCTCTGAGCACTATGGGACTTATCATCTGAGGTCATCAGTCCCCTAGAACTTAGAACTACTTAAACCTAACTAACCTAAGGACATCACACACATCCATGCCCGAGGCAGGATTCGAACCTGCGACCGTAGCAGTCGCGCGGTTCCGGACTGAAGCGCCTAGAACCGTTCGGCCACCACGGCCGGCCTGTCTTTCTGTTTGTCATTATGTCATCTGTCCACCTGTTAATAACCCTTTTCCTCAGGAATGGGTAGATGTATCAAGTTGAAATTCATGTCCCATACTATGGCCTGTGGTCCCCTGACAGTGTAAAAAAGTTAAGCTTCTAAGTCAATGCAGTCAAAAGATACGGCAGTTTCTGTCATATATTTTGACACCCACAAACTCACTCATTAAAGCCTATACGGAACTTCCCGTAAACCTAGACTCATGGTCCGCAGCTTGTGGTCGTGCGGTAGCGTTCTCGCTTCCCACGCCCGGGTTCGATTCCCGGCGGGGTCAGGGATTTTCTCTGCCTCGTGATGACTGGGTGTTGTGTGCTGTCCTTAGGTTAGTTAGGTTTAAGTAGTTCTAAGTTCTAGGGGACTGATGACCATAGATGTTAAGTCCCATAGTGCTCAGAGCCATTTGAACCTAGACTCATGAAATTTCGCAAGCGCAAAGCCTCACAGCACAGGTCAACGAAGAAATCAGAAAATTGTTAATTTATAGCTATAACACCCAAAAATATATTTCTTTTGTCACTTGTTATGTGGCTTAAGACTTAAAACATCCTCGAAGCTGTAATGGATGTAAACGTAAACAAATTTGTACTTAACCCTCGGAGAACGACTCCTACATGCACCTAACCAATTTCATTTCAGTATCATTTTTCAACGTAAAGCTGTCACAGCCAGCGCTTCGTATATATTCAGAGTGTGAAATCTGACTGAATATTGTGACTGCGTTTATTGTCCAGTGCAGATGACCAGTATCACTTCTGGCAAAAGTACGAATGTATTTTATAATGTGTCAGCACCTGGGCAGGACTGAAGAAAAAATAACAAAGCGTCTTGTCAGACGATGACACATTGAGTGACCCCTACACCAGTCCGCACAATAATATCCGTAGAAACAAGTCGCTTGCTTGTTCTTCACATCAAGGCCGATAATTTACACTGACCGGGTTTAACGTAAGAAGCCCTGAAGCACTAAGACCGTACAGAGATTATAGAGATTTCGGGAGATACGACAGACTTAAGCATTATCCACGCAATTTCACAGAGAACATCTCTTGGCGATTATCCAGTTTTTAGCTTGGGAAAGGGGGCTTTAAGCAAGAGCAACGAAAGCTGCTAACAAAGAAGTCGTTCGGCGAATCGAAGAATCTTAGCTAACCAAACAAACATGAGTCTGACGCTCTCACTGCCACAACGCTTTTCTCTGTCGCACAAAATTTACACTGAACAACAGCCACACCACTGCACCACTGTATCGGTCTGCACACTGAGATGAGGATGCTATAATCGGTGCTGTTAAGTGTGTTTACCTTCCACCCTCCGAAACATGGACGCGCAGATTTTAATACTTGATGCAGGTGCATCTGTTAGCTGAAACCTATATCTGAAATAAAATACAGGTTACATAGGGACCGATGCTGACCTTCTTTCTGTCCTAAACTGAAGAGGTCTAAGATCAGTCCCCTGTGAACGCACAATGATTATTAGTTGGAATATCCCTGTTGTCGGTCTCGATACCTGAGTGGTCAGCGCGTCAGAATGCGACGCAAATGGGCGCGGGTTCGATTCCCGCCGGGGTCGGAGATTTTCTCGGCTCAGGGATTGGGTGTTGTCTTCATCATCATATCATCCCCACCGACACGCAAGTCGGCAAAGTGGTCTCAACTCAAAAGACTTGCACCAGGCGACCGGTCAATCCGAAGGGAGGCCCTAGCCACACGACATTTCGTTTCATTTCATTTCATAGCCCTGTTAAAAATATTCGTCTAACTACGACTATTTCAAGTTAAAGTTCGTGCCTAACCACAACCAATAAAATATAATTCAACGCAATTTATGGCTTTTCCTAAGAATAATTACTTATCACGTTTCTAAATCTTCCCACATCATGATAATTTCAGCCTCTTACGAGGGTTGCGACTTAAATAGTGACAACTACTTATTCACCACCGATACAAAAGAGTTATATGTTTGCACCTGTTACTGTCCCTCAAAGTGGTCACCAGCGTTGTGTAGAACCCGTTGTCAGCGATGTGGAAGGCGTAGTATGCCGTTAGCAGAGCCTGTTCTGTTGATGGTGCGAATGGAGTGGTCTAAAGTTATCGTGATTCTCGTGTACGACTGTGATGGTGTTATCCTAACGCATTACGTTCGTCCACGGCAGACCATCAATGCACAGTATTACTGTTCGTTCCTGGAGCATCACCTACGACCAGCTTTGCGAAAGAAGCGTTGGAACATTCTGCGCATCCTACCCATCATTTTGCATGACAATGCGCGGACGCATACAGCGCAAGCTGTGGCTGCTCTGTTCCGTCGATGGGACTGGAAAGTACTGTACCGTCCACCATACACCCCGGACATAAGTCCTTCTGACTGATTTGATTCCGAAGATGAAGGAACCACTTCGTGGCATTCGCTTCGGAACTCTTCCAGAGATTCGACAGGCACTCGCACCATCAACATAACAGCTGTGCTAACGATATACTACGCAATCCACATAGCTGGTAACGGGTTCTACACAATGCTGGTGACTACTTTGAAGGACAGTATGCGTGCGGAACGATTTGAAGTGGAATGATCATATAAAATTAATTGTTGGTAAGGCGGGTACCAGGTTGAGATTCATTGGGAGAGTGCTTAGAAAATGTAGTCCATCAACAAAGGAGGTGGCTTACAAAACTCTCGTTCGACCTATACTTGAGTATTGCTCATCAGTGTGGGATCCGTACCAGATCGGTTTGACGGAGGAGATAGAGAAGATCCAAAGAAGAGCGGCGCGTTTCGTCACAGGGTTATTTGGTAACCGTGATAGCGTTACGGAGATGTTTAATAAACTCAAGTGGCAGACTCTGCAACAGAGGCGCTCTGCATCGCGGTGTAGATTGCTCGCCAGGTTTCGAGAGGGTGCGTTTCTGGATGAGGTATCGAATATATTGCTTCCCCCTACTTATACCTCCCGAGGAGATCACGAATGTAAAATTAGAGAGATTAGAGCGCGCACGGAGGCTTTCAGACAGTCGTTCTTCCCGCGAACCATACGCGACTGGAACAGGAAAGGGAGGTAATGACAGTGGCACGTAAAATGCCCTCCGCCACACACCTTTGGGTGGCTTGCGGAGTATAAATGTAGATGTAGATGTAGGTTCAAACATGTAACTCTTTTGTATCGGTTGTGAATAAATAGTTGCCACTAAGTACCAACCCTCGTATATTTAAAATCAATAACACAAATACGTCATTTCATTTCAATGCACCAACACACTACAAATAAGAAGTCAAGAATCTCTACCGCAAGATAAGATTAACTGTGTTCTCCAAAAACAGTTACAACCAATGCGCCGTAAAATTCCTTAATCAGCGTTAAATCTTCAATTCAGTTCAATAAATACACTTAAGCTGTGGCCAGGCAAATACGTGTTCGGTATACAATTCAACCAAGCAAGTGAAATTGTACAATCATCATTTCAAGGGCTTAATATCGCTGCATTCCCGTCCATCAGCTGACATACTGTAAGCCAGCTACAACCACTCACGTTGGCTGTTATCTCTTCCAAGAGTGCACCGGAAAAACGTAGGAAACCAGTAATAGGATTCCAGCACTAACCGCTATGTGAATGATGTAATTATGTGAATCCATCAGAGGGAAAGTCAACATAAACGTGTCCATTTATTACGGATCAAGGGATACTGGTATCTCATGCAACAGGTTGGTGTACCAGCTAGCAAAACAAAGTGTGACTGATGATCAATCTTATTGTGCTTGTACATCACACACAGATTTTGTTGTTAGGTAAAAAACAAGTCCTTCATGATAGGTCACAGACATGGCAGATCTCATAACGGTACAAAGGGAGACAGTACACCGCAATACAGCCAAGCATTACGGAAAAAAACTTGGTTCTCTCAAACCAAGCGCTCTCGACGTCGTACCATTACTCTGGCGCACATCCTGCTGGGTCACGGCTGTTCCGAGGGCTACGAGAAAGACAGGCCGCGGCGCAAACGTCACGGAGGTAGTCCTGCGCTCCCTCGCTCGCTCAAATCAGCAGACAAACTACGTTTCTACACCTGTTAACTCGTAACTAGGCGTGTCCGTACAAACGAAAACTGAATATTCTACCGAAATCCGCTATTATGAAATCTTACTGTTATTAGTCCTACACTGATGGGAAGTCCATGGGCCTACTTATAATTTGTTACGGCTGTACTCGCGTACAATAAAATAAAATCATGCTAAAATGATTATCAGTTGCATAAAGTACCACTTCCAGCATGTAATGAATACTGTTAAGCAGAAGAGACTAAATGCTATAAACAAGCCGTTATACCATTTATATCGTGTATTGATCTTAAATTAAATTTTGCTGTAGCGCTGTTAATCAGCAAGACTTAATAATAGCAGATTCCAGTGGAAGATGCAATTCTCGTTAGTACTTACAAGCCCAGCTGAGAGTTAACAGTTTTAGAAACGCACCGCGGCCTGCCTTTCTCGTGGGCCTCGGCTGTTCACATCTTTATACGATAAAAATTTAGCTATCTTCGTACTGCGAATTCCACCTAATATAGTGCTAAGGTGTTCGTGTTATGACAGATAACGCCACAAGATTATCAGGGCGTTGATAAGAGCAGGGATTCTCCAACCTACGTCTGTGACGGACCTGTTTGGGCAGCTGTCTACAACTGACTACGGCCGTATTACCCTGTTTCTGCACGAAGTGAATATCTATTTATAAGTCGGGCACAAAGGATCCAGCTTGAGAATTTGTGACGTATGGGTTGTGTTGAATGTGTGATGTATAGAGTGTATCATGAAGTTCAACAGGTATTAATTGTTCAATGCATATACTGTATATACAGTATTGTATACCCGATTTGTAATTACTCACTCCTCTGGCTAGATGGTTAAAACCAAAGGCAAATAAATAAAATCTCTTCCAGCTCCTCATGATGTGTCGTGAAGTTAGTGTAAAAATCTTTCTGCGACATATTTTCCAGGAACATTAACACAAATACATTTCACGCACTCGCAGCAAGCTTTCTCGCTTAGCAGTGGTGATTGTCAAAAAAATCCTACGCTTGCTGGACATTTGAGGATTAGATTGAATGTTGACGGGCGCACTTGTCGCTCAGTCATACCAACAAAGACCAATAGCCACTGGATAAACTATATAGTCTAACCACAAAAATTATAAGGATCTGAGGAAAGCTGCGTGGTAGCAGAAAAACAGATACTATACGCTTCTTAGATCCGATTACTTTATTCGTTACGCATTTGGGGGTATGCCTATCTCCAGATGACCTAATAAAATTGCAGTAACAAATATAAAGTTACATGTTGTACGTAAAACACAGGTGTTTTCTTCTGTTATCCATTTTACATTAAAAAACTGCACAGTGTATATGAAAAAAATTCCTGAAATATATCGTTTTCTTTTTCCTAATGCGTTGGCATGAAAAATTCTTAAAATTTATAAATACATACTTTTTCCATATATCATTTTTATCACTGACTCTTAATGTGATCAAATAAGTAGCTGACGATAACGATGAAATTATATTGTATAACAGCGTCGCTATAGTCATGCCATCTATTGATAGTTTATTCATCTAGAAGACACAAGAGGCCGTTCCTACCATTCCACTGTAAATTTCCCCCAGGTTAGTTTTGTTTAACCTCATTGTTTTACTGGTGATTCTTGACGTACTTGTCAAAGTAATATTTTAGAGTCATTTAAAATGGCATAGATTCGTCTGTCAAATTGTTGCACAAACAAGTTGTTGTTACATTACTTATTTAAGACACCTGTGTTTTATGTACTCCATGTAACTTTATATTTGGTACTGTATTTTTATCAGCTCTTCAAGCTCCAGACCAAAGCTCTTCCCATAAATTATGTCAGCCTCATCGCCTCCTTTCCCCCCCAAACGCTCGTTTTACGTCACCATCAACAGCACCAATTCCCGTATCTTCCATGCCATTGCAGATGTGCACCAAGATTCCATCCTCTCTCCTGTCCTACATGTCAATTCCCCTCCTCCTGTTCATGTCCTCCAGTATGCCGATGACACTGCCTTCCTCACGCTCTGTCGTACCATCCAGAAATCCCAGCGATCCCCCTAGTTCCATCTCGATCAGTTCACCTGCTGGAGTAACCAGTGGGTCGATTTTGAGGAGCTACTGGTTGCTCCTCAAAATCGACCCTACCAAAACGCAGGAATAATTACAGGCCGAAACACCCCCAGCTTCCGTCTTCACGACTTTCACCTTACCATTCACGACAGTCCTCTCCAGTTAACTAATACGCTAAAATACCTCCCTTCACTCCTATAAATCCCTTAATATGCAAATGTGTCAAGGACTTCCGCTTCTCCGTCCTTTTCTCACGCCCTACAGATCCTCGAACGCCGGCCGCGGTCGTCTCGCGGTTCTAGGCGCGCAGTCCGGAACCGTGCGACTGCTATGGTCGCAGGTTCGAATCCTGCCTCGGGCATGGATGTGTGTGATGTCCTTAGGTTAGTTAGGTTTAAGTAGTTCTAAGTTCTAGGGGACTGATGACCACAGCAGTTGAGTCCCATAGTGCTCAGAGCCATTTGAACCATTTGATCCTCGAACAACATGCACACTGCCTAGCCTTTCGAATCCTGTTACCATGCCCAGCCACATCCGCAACCAACTTATAAAGTTTCCCTCCCTCCTATTCCATGTTCAACATCTCTGCATATCCTTCGTTAGCCGAAGATTTGACGCTAGCCTGCTCACTGCGCCTGGCATTCTGCCGCGCCTCTACCACCACACCCTCCACATCCTCTTCCAATGAAACTGTAATCGCCTTCCTGTACATGACTATGAAAATTTCTACATCTACATCTACATCTATACTCCGCGAGCCACCTTACGGTGTGTGGCGGAGGGTACTTATTGTACCACTATCTGATCCCCCCTTCCCTGTTCCATTCACGAATTGTGCGTGGAAAGAACGACTGCTTGTAAGTCTCCGTATTTGCTCTAATTTCTCGGATCTTTTCGTTGTGATCATTACGCGAGATATATGTGGGCGGTAGTATTTCCGTGATATATGCCCATCCTACCATAACACATCTAAAAGAACCCACCCCACTTCCTCCGGTCAGGGCTCCTTTCCCCTCAACTACTCTCCACTCTCATCCTAGTCCTTGGTCCGGAATGGCATCCCTCTTCACAGGAAAGAAAAACCTATTCTGAAGATCTATAGCAATGACATACTTCAGAGTTATATAAAAAAATTAACAATTTTTGTGAGCTGTAAGCGATGAACTGTCACTGGCAACGAAATTCGTCAACAGCCGTGTATCTTAAGATGCTATTTTATTTTATTTTGAAGGCTACCAGTTTCACCATTTCACTATGCCATCTTTATGCCCCATACGCAACTCTTGAAATAAACGAAAATGTCATGTACAGCCATATATCTCAGGATGTCGTGAATTCAACTAGTGCTTCACTCAAAGACTTGATATCAAGTGAGTTGTCAACGACGACTGACTGAAAATAATCGTTAAAGTGACAGAAATGCAACCCTTCCACAAACTGTTGCAGATTTCTATGCTGGGCCATCAACAAGTTTCAGCGTGCGAACCATTCAACGAAACATCATCGCTATGGGCTTTCGGAGCCGAAGGTCACTCGTGTACCCTTGACGAACGCACGATATGAAGCTTTACGCCTTGTCTGTTCCCATCAACGCCGACATGGGACTGCTGATGACTGGAAACATGTTGCGTGGTCGGACGAGTCTCATTTCAAATTGTATGGAGCAGATGAACGTGTACGGGTATGGAACCAACCTCATGGATCCATGGACCCTGAATGTCAGCAAGGGACTAGGTTCTGTAATTGTGTGGGGCTTGTGCAGTAGGACGGATATGAGACTCCTGATACGTCTAGATATGACTGACAGGTGACACGTACGTAAGCATCCTGTCTGATCACCTGCATCCAATCACGTCCATTGTGCATTCCGACGGGCAAATTCCAGCAGGGCAGTGCGACACCCCACACGTGCAGGATTGCTACAGAGTGGCCCCAGGAACACTCCTCTGGGTTGAATCACACATCTAGGATGTCTTGCAACGGCTGTTAAGAAGAGATTTCCACCTCCTCGTACTCTTACGGATTTGCGGACAGCCCTGCAGGATTCATGGTGTCAGTTCCCTCCAGCACTACTTCAGACATTAGTCGAGTCTATGTCACGTCATGTTGCGGCACTTCCAAGTGCTCACGTGAGCCCTAAACGATATTAGGAAGATTTATCGCTTTCTTTGACTCTTCAGTGTACATGTTTCTGTCCTCTCTACATTAGTATTCCCCAGAGAAAGCATTACCCGCAAAAGACGTGAATTCGTCCACTGTTTCTTTTCCGTGCAGTTAATCATTTTATCAGGGTCATTAGACATAGAACCGACTTCTAAGGGAGTGAGTCAATATACATCAGCAGTCAAGGGAACATTTCAAATATTCTTCTTTTTCCTGTTCGTCAAGTAGTCTTGTTTTTTTCCCACACACCAGCATAATGTTTATATGGATGAACCCATGTCGGAAATAATTGTTTGTAGTAGGCCTATTTATTTTATTGATACAGTCACACTCTAGAGTAGATAAATTTTATCAGTTTCGACCAATAATTTTTCTTGATCAGAAGATACTGCATCAAGGAGCATACTACAATGTTCTGTACGTGTATAAGTCACGCATTGGCATTGAATGACAGCAAATTCCTTCCGGAGAAAAAATTTTAGTAAGGCTGATTTATACACAGTGCATGAAAGACAACGATGGGCCGGACCGGGCAGAAGATTACGACCAATGGGTTTATTCAGTCAGTCAAATAAATACGAGAACTATAAAATTTCCTGGAAGTGATATGCACGCCAGTTTACACGCTACTGAACTTCCTTGTAACAAATTTTTTTATCGTTTACATTAGAAGTGCCAATATTTTAATTCTACACCATTCGAACTTTCCGCACTATAAACATGATAAATCATGAACTTTCAGCGTGTAAATCATATTTAATTACTAGTTCTGTGTGGTTTTGTGTTGTGGTAAATGTACGGCTAAGTCTCGCCTGCCGGGAGCCAGGCTGATGATTTATGCTCTCGTGATTGCGCTTGGGACAACAGTCGCAATAGAGCAGATGCAATGTACACACAAAATGCTCGCTATGTACTGTAACAATGTCAAAGCACTAGTACGTCATCACTGTAAAGTACAACAACGTGCTCGCTAAGTTGCTCCTCGCGCTAACGAACGACAGCACAGATGGTAAATCGTAATGAAGAGTTCACTTCAGAGTAGCTGAGTCTACTGCAGAAGTAATGCAGTTAGTTGTACAACACACGGTAATCATAGGGCTTCGGTTATCCTCATCGCATGGAGGCACTGAAAATAGTCACAATTCATACGATGTCTTTCTGGTTTTTCCAATAAGAAACAAAGAGTGAAATGGATTTTTGAATAAAACGGTCTTCGTTGCTAAAGTGTTGCTTTAATTACGTGTTTTGCGTTTGTAGAGTATCATCAGATTATCTACAGACATGCTAAAGGGAACATAATAGTTATGTTATTGTACCATCGTGAACAGCTGTAATAAAATACCTAAGGAATTTTTTACGAACATTGGATTCAGATACGCTCGTAGAACTAATACGTTGTGAAATAAGCATACGTTCGGATTTAGATAATCGGGGCATTTTCCTAGACAACGATCACCAACTAATATGCAAACCTTAGAAAGAAAAAGATAGTAAACGACGTACTCGTAAGTCAAAGAGTTAAAAAACAAAACAGTACCTCCGATACATTCATGAAAGCAGGTGCAGTGGCCCAGCGATTATACCCCACTTGCAGAATTGCAGACATCTTTCTTTACTAAAAGTAGAGCAATGAGAAGCATTTACCACTGTAGAAGACATCGAGCATGCATGCATGGAGCATGAGACAGAGCCGTGCACGTTAAGTAGCTGCAACAAATGCAGGCGACTCTTACACACGTTTTTCACGCCATAGCTAAGATTCGCAGTAAAAACTCCAAAACTAAGCTAAAAAACTCCTGATAACCCCTTTGCACAGCATGGAAGGACAAGGAAGCATGAGGGAGAACAACGCAAAGTAGTAATGTAACTTGTCCTTTGATTACATTTATTCAAATAACAAATAATATTAAACACAGTAATGATCAGACTCCCTCTCAACAATAACAACCTGTAACCTCCCCCCTCACTTACCGACCTTAATGACAGTGAAAAATTAAACCGCGTGTACCTAATGGAAATTTGGGAAAAGCAATCGTCACCGAAGTTAATCTGTCGGTAAAGAGGGAGGAAAGGGTTACATCTAAATGAAAGGAAAGAAGCAAATGAAATTGGTGGAAATTAATTTTGAAAAGGGGTAAAGTTAATAAACAAAGTAAATGTGCGGCCGTTACGATAACAGTTAACTAGCGGTAATTAGATATTTGAGATTTGGGGGAAATTACGGTCGCCAGTCCTAAGGACAATTACTATAGTAACTGAAAAATAAAGGTTATTACACATATAATTAGCACTAGAAGCGTGGCAACTGGAGGTTGACACGTGTAGTGCGAAAACTGAAAGTATGTCAGAAGTAATAAATTTCGCTACACTCTGACTTAATTTAGCAAAATAATTAACAAAACCGGAAAATCAAAAGTTAATTTAGTGACTGAAGTTAATAGTGAGCTTTCTTTCTGAAGCACATCGAAATTCAGTAAAATACGGTTAGTCTTGGACTACCTCAACAATCATTTCAAAAGCTACTTGAATCTACGCAATTTAGAAATAAGAGATTTAACTTCCAACTTGAATTAAATGATTCTGAACAATTAACAATAGTAAAATTTAGTACGTACCAAGCTGAGCTGCAGTCACAGGTAAGCTAAAATATGGTAACAAAACTAGCACTCTTAATTTGTGCTTGTGTAATCTAAGTATTGTAGCCAGCTATGAATACTTTAACTGAACTTTGAAATTAAAGCACTGAAATGGAATTATGCTGGCGTTTGAATTTCAACGACACTCGGGTTCATTTCGGAAAAGGAAGGGACCCTGCTTGGTAATGCAATTGGGCCAATGAGCAACAAAGGTTCATGCTAAGTAGCTGTAATTTTGTTATGCAACAATTTTAAAAGTTTGAAAAGCTGAGGTCTGCCATGCAGTTCTAAAACTTTACGTGCTTCCAGTCTTCCTTGTTGGTTGATTGAAGGTTTGAAGCCGTCGATCGAGGAGGCGGCGACAGTCACTCATTGTCGGCCGTCGCTGTTGCAGAAGCTGGATGTTGGCGCGCCTTCTTCTCGACACGGTCACCAGACGAAACGGGCTCTTGATGTGCGCCAGCTAATGCTTCCCGTCCGCGACACCATGTCAGAAACTATCATCGCCAGTCGAGCGCAATTACATGCTGCCAAACCCCGAAAGCGCGGCAACTCGCGGGAGCTTCACACCACACACCTGCTCCACTCGCTACTCCAGCCAGACTCCCCCTGCTCTGCCCGCGCTCCACGCGGCAGAGTTAACACTACCAAAGATCCTACACACTTTGATTCTTCACACGACCTATCGATGTAATCGTTCGATAGCAGTTTTCCCTAGGCAAGACCCAGCGTAAAAATACAAATAATATTTACGAAACAAACCAATTATACATCGACATAAGTGCATATATATATATATATATATATATATATATATATATATATATATATACAAACAGTAAAACAATTACAATATATAAAGAGACAGAAACGTCATATCTTGAGGTAACAAAACAAGGAAAAAAAATAATAGTACAATAGATGGAAATAGGAGGATATGCATTTCCGGCGTTACACGTGCCCCACATTGTCTGAGGATGTTCGTGTAACGTAAACAGACTCAGAAAATGTCCCAAAAAAGAAGCAGCGGAAATGCATATGCTCAAAACATCAACAAAATTTAGCATTCGTCTAATTAACCATAAATCAATTTTTAGACCATAATAATTGAGTGGAGACACTCCTAATTTTATTCCACTCTGTCATCTTGCACAAAATAAAACAGGTTGACAACATATTAAAATTCATAGAAGATATAGAAAATGGTTTAGCTATTCCAAAATCGTCAAAATTCGTAACACTATGAGAAATGGAATACTATTTGCAAAATTAATTAGAGTGCATGGTCATAAAAACAGGTAGATCAAAATACGCAAATAAATAATTAAATAGACTACACATTTTATATAACCTTTTCATAATTAATATTCTCGTCACGAGAATCTATTTAACGCTAAACAAGAAAATAATGTACAGCAGATCGACAAAAACATAAATATTAACAGCAGAATTCTTTCAGCTGTCCAGGAAGAAAAACAATTCCGCCTTCCGTACTCGCAAGTGCAAAGAACACCGACAGCGGCACAAGAGCCAACAGCGGCACAAGAGCCGACAGCGGCTCGCCTCGCCAGTATTGTTGCGCCCGCGTGTGCGGCACGCTTAATCTCACTCGCCCTTGTGACGGCGTTTCCAGAACGTCCGTTTCACTGAATTCTTTCAGAAAAACTCACTCCCGAGTAATCTCAAGGAGTCCATAAACACTGTCACAGTGGATAACTCAACACTGTCCATCATCACACGCATGTACTAGCCTGAAACTTAAAACAGCGTCTAAGTACATCGGCAATGACTAGTAAATCACATATTTATGAAATCTTACAGCTATTTACAAAATCATATTTACATTCCTTAATCTACTGTGATTCAGCTGAAAACTTAAACTAGCAGCTTGGATTTTTCAGTTGATTAGATCATGATTAAATTGATTAAAATTAAATTGATTAATCAAAATTAATTACTTATTAATTACAACTTCTTTAATGACCTTGGTCAGTCAAAAGCATGGCAATCTAGCAAATCGGTAAATCTTACACTCTATTTTACATACCGTACAAATTACCCATTGTGTGGTATTAATCGATCCTATGTCGGTACAATTTCAAGTCTACAATGTTCCGTATACCTAATAGTTTTCCAGAGCTTGGATACTCCAAGCAATAAGCATTTGTGTGAGGTATACCAATGACTTTATATGGTCCATTATAAACAAACTTAAATTTAGAGATTTCATGGTCTATCTCGCTCGATTTCTCATGAGCTTTTACAAGTACTACGTCTCCGATTGCAAACTTAGCAAAACGCGTTTTAGCGTCATGACGACGTATGCGAGCATCGGCTTTTAGCTTCATTACTTCTCGCAAACGATCTTTTTTCACATCAATACTAATGTTAATCCGTGGAGGGAATTTGATTAACTCTTCCAATTCACTTTCTACACTTTTGTCAATGCCGAAATTCCTCATGTTACGGCAGTTCAAACTCATTCCTACGTCAATGTCATCCGGCCAGTTAACAATGTGTATAGGCTGGTATTGCCTATGCACACCGTCTCCTGCCTCGTCAAAACCAACTACCATTGTTTTATCTAGTGACATACATGTCAAAGTTTTGCTTTCGCAGTTAATCACTGCACGGAACTTTAATAGCCAATCTAACCCGATAATTACTTCCGTAGTTAAGTCTAGCACGACGACAAACTCTTGTTCAAATCGTGCCCCACATATCTCGAAGTTGACAAAAATCTGTTTTGTGACCGGTTTACTGGCCTTCCCAGTAGCACCGATAATTTTCACTCCTGTTACTGGCATAACTACGATGCCGGGTCTGTCTTTCAGTAACTCAAATATTTTCCCAGATACAGCACTCAGTTCTGTACCGGTGTCAATCAACACGTTTAGTTGTAGGTCGTGCATATTAACAGACACTAGTATCTGCCTACACTTGTCCTCGACTGTTTCTTTATTTTCCCACAGTAAATCCTCGTCTATATCCAGGTTATTCCAGAAAAAACCATCCGGCTTTGATCCTAAATTCGGCTTGTCTGGCGGCTTTTTCAGCCTCTGTTCACATACAGTTTTAATTTCAACACGTTTGTCCTGAGGCTTAGTCTGTAGCTTCGCCCCCAATACCGAAACCTTTTCCTGTAACTTGTCAACTACTGAGTGTTGCTTTGCTATCAATTCACTAATTGTCACCTTCGTTGATTCCTCTTTAGTCAGATTGATCTCATCTGCCAATCTACCTGGAGAAATATGCCCAGTAGTATCTGCAATTACTTCCTCTAGATCTGCGCAACCCACACTGCAATCGTCTGACCGTATAATGTCAGCTCTAACCTCATACACGCTGTAATCTATGTGCTTTTCTACCAATTGTGTCCGGCTATCACTAAAATTTTCGTAATCTTTCTCCTTAATACTCTCGCAATGTTTAAACTGGAGGTTTGCGTCGGATGGGTCGGCTGCTTCTACCACTATAACTTTCGGTAAAGTCTGCCGGTTAGGGCCAAAACTTTCCGTTACTACTTCAACATCTAACTCCTGCGGGACGAAACACGACGAATCTTGCTCGTGCTCCCCATTAACATCAACTATTTCTGGTAAAGTCTGCCGGTTAGGGCCAGAACTTTCCATCACTTCACAAATACTATCTTCCTGTGGGACGAGACGCGGCAAATTCTGCCCGCGCTCTCCATAAATACTTCTCCCGTACAGGCCCCTATAATCTCTTATTTCGTCGTATAAGCGACCGAACTGCCTTAACCAGACCTCATCCCTCTTCTGCATCCCCTCGCTCAATGACGGACGTGTTATCCGACATCTGATCTTCTCTCAACAATTGCGAATCATTCTTAAACTCAATCTCCAGTTCCGCTGTGGGTATTACAGCTGCCACTTTATAATCGATTTCCGGAACACTACTTAAATTGTTCTCACTGACAGTGAATGTATTTCCTACTGCCGTGTATACAGCTGATCTACTACTTGTGGGCGCACTCCTTTCTCTTAACACTGGCACACTCTCCCGCCGTTGATTATTCCATACGGAATTTTCATAACGACGACACCTGAGTCTTCTCCTGTTATTGGGCCGCCAAAATTTCTCTACGCCCGGTCGGCCCCTCACCGGCGCGGCTAATGGTTTCCCTGTCTCGTCCCAACAGATACGCTCCTCGGATGCTGCTGAGGCGGCTGATCACACCCTCTGGCGTTAGTACTATTCTGTGAAGCCCGTATCACGTTAGTATGATACTGGTTTCCGTCATTCCTGTTATTATTTGCATTGTACCGATTGTTATTACGGTCCGAACCATTATTGTTATTGCTGCCATGGTTGCGGTATGCATTATTCCCATGGTTATCGTTGTTGTGGTTGCTGTGGTACCCGTTGTTGTTACCACGGCCTCTACCACTGTCGCGATTATTGCGCCAATTGTCCTCGTCCTCCACTCTTTCCACGAAATCATTTATTGTCCTGTATTTGCTTCCTACGTAGCGTTTTTTATAATCTGGAAGCTTTTTGTAGAGTTCCCAGACTATTTCGGATTCCGTGCGGCGATCACGCAAGTATTCCAACTTGCGGATCCAGCCCTCACAAAACTCCTTCATCGAACCGCGCGAATTCGCATCGAAAGGCCTCGATACGACAAATTCGCGCCAGACACTTTGCTGTTTTTGCTCTGACCAGTATTCAGCCAGAAACAAATTTTTAAATTCGTCAAAAGTCAGGTTCGTAATGTTGAGGTTTAAGCCCCAACGCTTGGCATCACCAGCCAACACATCAATAATCGCATTAATTTTTCTCTCATCAGTCCATGATCTGGGTAAAACTCTTTCACAATTCTTAATGAAATCCGTCGCGTGTATACCGCCTTTTTTCAAGGGGCCGAACCGCTCCTCTTTCGTCAACAATTCCGAACTATGTGCATAGATTGGCACATAGCTCTGTTTTTCGTCAGGTTTCTTTTCTAATTCCGACACTCTCGTAATTACTTGGCAAGTGGTTGACGCAAGCGTTTCCACTTCCCTCTTTTTCTCTTCGCAGGTATTAGCCTGCTTCGTCACTTTGGTATCTACTTCGGATACTAAAGCCTTTAAAGTTTCCACCTTCTTTTGATCCTCTTTTTTCACTAATTGAATTTGTTCCGTCACCTTATTCTCGATGATCGGAGCAACTGATTCTCCTACACTTTTCTCGATTCTGCTAATTTCGGAATTAAAACGAGTATTTATGCTCGCAATTTCCGCCTGAACGCCTATCATTTCCTGTTTAAGATTACCGATTTCGGTATTAATTACAACAATATCTTCTTTGATTTTATTAACTTTTGTGTTAACAACTCCAACATTGTTGATAACAACGTTAATAGCTTTGTTCTGATTGTCTAGCATCCGTTCAAATTTTTCAGACTGAGCTTCTTGCTTGGCAGCCCGAGCTTCTTGCCTGGCAGCCCGAGCTTCATGCTTGGCAGCCTGAGCTTCTTGTTTGGCAGCCTGAGCTTCTTGCTTGGCAGCCTGATCTTCTTGCTTGGCCGATTGACTCTTGATTTCGTTAATCAAAACATTCAATAAATCAGTTAAATTCCCGGAAACTACCGGTTTTACTTCCGTAGCGGCTTCCTCTTTAATTGCCCCCCAGTATTCGTCATCAAGGGATTCAGATTTGATTTTCACTTCCGATTCCGAAACATTTTTTAAAGTTTGGAATTCCATTTCTGCTCTTTGTTGCGTTTCGGCGGTCGCGTCTTTCATGCTAGCCGTCTGCCCCTGAACAATGGGTACCGCGGTGCGCGTTTCCCACTGTTCGACCGATTGTTCCGTATCCAAGTCTACCAAATTTTGGCAATTGTTGCCTTCATTCATTTTAATAATTTTCAATATAAATGCCAAATCTCAAATATAATTAGGATTACTCCCACTACTTATTCTCGCTGACGTAACGGCCTGTACGTAACCAGTACTTTGTTACGAGATTTGCACCATACAAAATTCGTGTCCAGAACAACCTCAAAACTTAAGATTGTCCTGTCACCAGGTCGCCACGTGTAACCTCCCCCTCACTTATCGACCTTAATGACAGTGAAAAATTAAACTGCGTGTACCTAATGGAAATTTGGGAAAAGCAATCGTCACCGAAGTTAATCTGTCGGTAAAGAGGGAGGAAAGGGTTACATCTAAATGAAAGGAAAAAAGCAAATGAAATTGGTGGAAATTAATATTGAAAAGGGGTAAAGTTAATAAAGAAAGTAAATTGCGGCCGTTACGATAACAATTAACTAGCGGTAATTAGATATTTGAGATTTGGGGGAAATTACGGTCGCCAGTCCTAAGGACAATTACTATAGTAACTGAAAAATAAAGGTTATTACACATATAATTAGCACTAGAAGCGTGGCAACTGGAGGTTGACACGTGTAGTGCGAAAACTGAAAGTATGTCAGAAGTAATAAATTTCGCTACACTCTGACTTAATTTAGCAAAATAATTAACAAAACCGGAAAATCAAAAGTTAATTTAGTGACTAAAGTTAAAAGTGAGCTTTCTTTCTGAAGCACATCGAAATTCAGTAAAATACGGTTAGTCTTGGACTACCTCAACAATCATTTCAAAAGCTACTTGAATCTACGCAATTTAGAAATAAGAGATTTAACTTAGAACTTGAATTAAATGATTCTGAACAATTAACAATAGTAAAATTTAGTACGTACCAAGCTGAGCTGCAGTCACAGGTAAGCTAAAATATGGTAACAAAACTAGCACTCTTAATTTGTGCTTGTGTAATCTAAGTATTGTAGCCAGCTATGAATAACTGAACTTTGAAATTAAAGCACTGAAATGGAATTATGCTGGCGTTTGAATTTCAACGACACTCGGGAGCCTAATGGGAAGCTTGGACACAGAGTCCATATAAAGCCCACCAACATGGACAGGTGCCTGCAAGCATACTCCCACCACCATCCTAAGCGATAGAAATATGCCCTACAAACTTTAACTAAGAGAGCCTACAGGATCAGCGATGAACACAATCTCAAACCTGACCCACAGAACCTCAGGACCATTTTTGGAGCTAATGGCTGCGACATGAGGATGATACATAAAACTTGGCGCCAAAGGAGGAGGGCAATAGGGAAATACAGGACGAAGCAGGGAACACCGTCCTGCTGCCATACGTGCAATGGGCAAAAATCAAATCAAGTGGTTCAAATCGCTCTAAGCACTGTGGGACTTAACATCTGAGGTCATCAGTCCCCTAGACTTAGAACTACTTAAACCTAACTAACCTGCCGAGGCAGGATTCGAACCTGCAACCGTAGCAGCAGCGCAATTCCGGACTGAAGCGCCTAGAACCGCTCGGCCACAGCGGCCGGCTGGGCAAAGTTCTCCGTCGGGCAGGTAGTAAGACGATTTTTCGTAACAACAACAAAATAAAAGACGTTCTGAGCTCCACGAAAGATACAATTGACAAGTTTCACGCAGCCGGAATTTATGAAGTCGGGTGCGAATGTGGATTGGTGTGTGTAGGTGAGACTGGGCGTTCAATAAGCGCAAGGTTATCTGAACACGAGAGGTATATCCGTCTCAAACAATACAACAAATCAGTGGTGGCAAAACACCAGGAACAGTACAGGACGAAGATTGAATTTCGAGAGGACCGCGTGCTGGCGAAATAGCCGTTTAGTTTGAGGATGAAGATTAGAGAGGCTATAGAAATAGTCTAGCTCCCCGACACTATACACGGAGACGACTGGTACCGACTTCCAGCGTCTTGGCTGCCAGCAGTGACAGCTTTGCGGAAGGACAGCTCTCACAAAGCAACAGGCGTGCGGTAGGCCACAGCGGCGGAGTGTACACAGAGTGCTGACGCGCCCTAGTCGATACTAGGCAGTTAGTAAACAACGCTACTCCCATTTCCACCAAAGGCGAGCAATAAAGAATAAAGGAAACTTCAATGGAAAACGCCTATTTCCGCCAGTGACGACACGCAATGCAACCCGCAAAAAATGGCTCTGAGCACTATGGGAGTTAACATCTGAGGTCATCAGTCCCCTAGAACTTAGAACTAATTAAACCTAATTAACCTAAGGACATCACACACATCGATGCCCGAGGCAGGATTCGAACCTGCGACCGTAGCGGTCGCGCGGTTCCAGACTGCAGCGCCTAGAACCGCTCGTCCACTCCGGCCGGCCAGTAGTCACTGGAACGTCGGAATTGTATAGTTGACAATGCGGCCCCAAACCCAGCAGAATTTTATTGACTGGACAACGGCCGCGGAAGCCGACGTTTGCATAAAGCGAGAGTCACAGAGGCGGTCATATCACAGTGCTAGAGATCCCAAACATTACTACATCAAGAAGTCGTTATTCCTTAATTTCAGCTCAATGAAAAACGTCGGCATCTAAAAGCGCACAGCATGGACACGAGGGAACACAATTCAGCTGGGGCACACTGAAAGGGGTGGTGGAAACTTCGGTGCAGCCGCTAGCGGTACACTCGCAGCCGACCTGTCTCCGCACAAACAGTGCCAATGGCCACACAACCGATGGACCGTCCGCAGTCCCTACTGGCCTCAAGCCACGTGCGCTGACACTCCCCCCTCGACACACTCCGCGCCAGCGATAACACAAAGGAAACTAACAAGGGGAGGCCGCCAATTGCGAAATTCAGATTCGATTCATACCGCACATAATTAAAGCTCATGGCCAGAGGTGTAATGTGGCAAAGCACCAAGATGCACTTCTCACCCGTTGTCGAGAAAATCGACAGTTAAAATAAACCGTTGCCGTGAAATACTCTCTACGATTAATAGTTTTCTACAGCGTCGTGGCGCAGCGGTAAGCAGTCGGGTTCGTAATCCAAAGGTCGCCGGATCGAGTCTCGCGCCATGCAACTTTTTTTATTATTAGTTTTTTGTAATATATATATATATATATATATATATATATATATATATATACTATTAATGAATTGCTTATGCATGTTGGTGAAGGCGGATCGCTCTCCAATTGTACCGCCTCCATTTTTCCGTTTTTTTAACAGGGTGTACCAAAGCTCCCCCCCACTTATTTTCGACGATGTTATAAGTTGCGCTAGGGACCGCATCTACCTTCTTTCGAAGTTAGCAGGTAACTAAGCTGTTATGTGGCGGCTCCTTTCGGCCCATTCAACTGTCCTTCAAGGGTAACGAGCGAGTAACGGAGTTTATATTTCATACCCGCCACAGCAAATTTGTGTACGTGGGGTCTCTATTCTAATTCCAACGTTTGACTTACGCTATACGTATTCGTTTCGGAATATCGTCTCTACGTCTTCCGTTAACTATACGTGATTAACATTATGAAGACAATTAATAACATTCGTGAAATACAACTTTGTTTGCGGAAAACATAATGATGTTCGAAGTCGCCAGTTTTTCCACGACAAACGACTTTCAACAACTTATTATATTCATAATTGTTGCAACTGATTGCCGGGAATTATATATATATATATATATATATATATATATATATATATATATATATGTGTGTGTGAACTACAAAAAACAAATACTAAAAAAAAAGGTTGCGTGGCGCGAGATTCGACCCAGCGACCTTCGGATTACAAACCCGACTGCTTACCGCTGCGCCACGACATTGTAGAAAATTATTAATCGTAGAGAGTATTTCACCGCAACGGTTTCTTGTAACTGTCGATTTTCTCGACAACGGCTGAGAAGTGCATCTTGGTGCTTTGCCACATTACACCTCTGGCCATGAGCTTTTATTATACGCAATATGAATCGAATCTGAATTTCACAATTGGCGGCCTCCCCTTGTAAGAGTAATTCCTGCCACCTAGCGGGGTGCCAGCAAATGGACGGTAAAAAAACGATGAAATGAAGCCGTCACGGTTCTTTAGCCACACCTTCCAGCTATTTCTCTACGTACTCGCCTCTCCAACTTAGACATCTGTCGTAGCGTTGTACCAACTTTTCAGTATCCTCGCCATAGAACGTAGCCTCCTGTGCTTCCCGCAATTTTCTATCTTGGGCTGCAGCTCGTTTTCTGCGCCAAAATGTTGTCTTCATAGCCAGAGGTTCATTCAGTCGCAGATGAAATTCAGAGGGAGCCAAGTCCGAGCTGTGTGGCGGGTGATCAAACACTTCTCATCGAAAACGCTTCAGGAACGTCCTCATTGCCTCTGCAGTGTGTGGCCGAAAACTGTCATGGAGATAAAACTGTATGACACTTACGTTATGTAGGGTTGCATGAAATCAGGCGAAATCTCTCAGCAGGCAGCCATATATGGCGGGAGACACTATTTTTTAGTCATCTTTATGCCTTCACTGTGCACTTAGAACTGAAAAGATCGATGTGACGCTATCTCTACGGGCATACTAGTGACACTGAGCAACACATGTGTTCAAAGCTTCATCGAATTTTAACTGTGGTTTGCATTTCGCGACCGATCACTCCTCAGTTTTCGAGTAGTCCTCGTGTACCTATAGGATGAAGAACAGTCATAAAAGAATTGACAACATTTAGAGAAAAGGGGTACCGAAGGACAGTACCAGTTAAATACATAACACCAAGTGCCTGTGATTAGATTGGTTAGCCGAGGAACTTCAGTATAAAAAGTGGGAGGAAAAGCGTCATCTGAAAATATATAGAATAATGTGCAGAAAAATCTCATCGGAAGTTTAAAATTTAATAAACATTATTTTTGGTCAAACATTTGCTTACACATAGTTAAAAGATAAAAGTTACCCCAATGTTATCTGAATATCTAAAAGGGCTATGAATAAGGAACTCCCACAGCCTAACAAAAGAAGTGAAGCATCCAGAAAATAAGATCAGGTGTCAATGTAAATTCGTGTGCAGATGTTCGGCGATTATCTAAATGATCAGAGTTGCACTTCCCTGTGACAGGTAGTGCGGCCACCAACGTGCATTAGTGTTGTTCGTGTTTGGTGTTGTTACCATACATGGTATGGCTTATAACGGAAGTGAACAGTGTCATATTTTGAGTGAGATCTGTGAAGGGCACAGGAGATGCCGCGTAAGAGACACAGTTATCAGCACTTGAGGGAGTTTGATATTGGTATCATTGTGGGTCTCCATTTGGCCACCTGGTTGAATAATGCAATATCCAGATTTCTGGGGCTTTCGGATGTGACAGCGGCCAAATGATGGACAGCATGGGGAAGGGAGGGCAGGCATATTGGTCGTCAAGGGTCCAGTCGACCACGTGTGACCACTACTAGAAAGGATATCTGCACTTTGCACCAAGCACATCAGTGCCTGCTATCCGAGAGCAAGCAGTGGACACTAAGCAACATTTTGTATCGTTCAACATAATTGGCCAGAGACTATCAGCAGCCAGGCTAGGTAAATGCCGTCCCACGCTTAGGCAGGAATTAATACTACAACAAAAACGTCTGCATTTGGAGTGACTGGGAAGCACGGACTGCTAATGAATGTCGTCACAACGTGTTTACCGTTGAACCACGCTTCTGTGCTATAGCGGATGACCATCGTTGTCGAGTAAGGCGATGATCTGGAGAGAGGTCCCTCTCATCCTATTTTTAGAGAGACACAGCAGTGTTATTCTTCGTGTTATGTCGTCATCTGGCACGACTTAAGGTCACAACCGGTTGTGGTTGAGGGAAATCTGACGGCACAACAGTACATCCCGGACATCCTGCTTCCTCATGTTTTACCTCTCATGCAACAGTTCCATGGTGCTATTTTTAACAGGGTAATGCTCGTCCGTAGATGGCACATGTCTCTATGAGGCTGATGTATTCGCAGACATGGAACAGTTTGTCTCAGGTGAGGGTACAAAGGGACAGTGAATCCCTTCCCAAACTAATTCAGTGTAAGCCTACAGGCCTGTAATGGTGTCGTTCATGTGCAGCTGGAGTAATATGGAACCCCTGATACTTGATTTCTGGTCGGATTCTAGATGCTTATTACCCCAAAACCTTGAGCACTGCCTTACGTTAGCACCTGTACACTGTGTTGTACTGACGTTGGACGATAATATTGTGATTTGTATGTGGTATTTTAAGAATACAATATTCCAGTTGTTGACGAACAAGTTCACGGGTGAATTTCCCTCATGAAGTATGCTGGGAGAAATTGAAGAATCACATTTTAATTGTTCCAGTGTGTGTGAAATGTTATGGGACTTAATTGCTGAGGTCATCAGTCCCTAAGCGTACACACTACTTAACCTAAATTATCCTAAGGACAAACACACACACCCATGCCCGAGGGATGACTCGAACCTCTGCCAGGACCAGCCGCACAGACCATGACTGCAGCGCCATAGACCGCTCGGCTAATCCCGCACGGTGTTTAATTGTTACTTACACATATGACATGTACTTTGTCCAGTGTTTCTATATTATTATTATTATACTTCGAATCATCTTCTGTAAGCTTATTCAATGGTGATATAATTTCCACCTTGTGCATGCCTCATAGCTATTTTCAGTATATGCCTACAGTAGGCAAGTGATATGCAATACGTTCTCTTCGAAAAAAAATTAATTTTTAAAAAGGAATTTTTTATTCCAGTGCACTCAGGTTTAGCTTACTTGTGTTATATAACTGTAAGGTTGCTAGGGGTTTCGTTTTTGCTTGCTTATTCTTGAACTGAGAACAACTGTGTGAGGCGAAATGACAAGTTTAATGTCGCAATATTTCTCACTAAATTAGAGCTTTTCACATAGTTTTCAGTTCGCCAATATAAAAACAGCGCAATGGATAACGCATCTTGCCAACATAAAAAAGTGAAATAAGTTTATACATAGCAATGTTAAATATTAACTCTCTGAAAGAACATTAATCTTATGCACAATATTATGAAAGTTTAATTGGACGTTTTTACAAAATTGCTCCTACACATACGTTATGTTGGTCAGTACTACGAAAATCGTCCAATTCCGGCTCAAAGTTCGGTACTATTTAAGATGACAATCAAGTCTACGGTGGATGGTTAGTCAAGTGACAAATCTGAGTGCATGGTTTCTCAAGGCCATTCGAGTTTACAGTGGACGCAAGCTGGTGAACCAACAAAGTTTACGCCTCTGCACGCTGTATTTACCTTCAGCTGCGACGTGCTGCAGTGTGCAAGGCCGTTCTCTCCCACAGAAATTCCTACAAAACTAATCTGGCCTTTGCTGAACTTTCCAGCAGAAACTTTCCCTATGTTTCTCATTAAGCGAGAAAACATGTACACAACTCTAGTATTACTATGTGGCGATATACACGCGCATGGTTGGAGTAGTGTGCATATTATAGTGCCCTCTCAGTTCTCGCAAGACCAGTTAACTAATTTGGCTGGTTCGTCTCTCCTCAGTTGGAGCTAAACATTGCTACAGCTAATTTTAGCTGGAGTGCAGCCGCTGTCAACGCAGTGTCCACACCAATTTCTTCTCTGCGTCATACGGAGCGTTAAGCGCTCCATTCTGCACTTGACACCAGTTCAGACGAGAGTTCCCCTCTCAAAATTTCTCTCTTGTCCTAGTCATGGCAGAACTGCCTCCCTCCACTTGGGCTCCTTTTTCATGTCATGGCTTTTTTTCGACCAATAGGAGCATTCCTCTTATTTTGTAGAAACACCCTCTACCAATCGCAACGTCCCTTCTATCAAACTACATCAAAACTTCAGCAGTTTTCTCCTTCCTAGTGAGTTCCTGCCAATCAGACCTTTTGTGCCCATTCTAGTACATTGACCTTTCCCACTGGACGAAAATACGTCGTTTGCTTTTGTTCGTCTCCTGTTGGAATTTCGAAACACAGTTTTCTAAAGCTTCCTCTCTGCCCTTGTACCGATGCCCTCGCTACAGGCGGCCCTCCAGCTTGAATTACCTGGCCCGGTGTCGCTGTCCTCTTTCCTGAGACCCCTTTAAGTGGTTGCCAGCCTAACTCCCACAGCGCGGTTTCGCTAAGCCGTTGCGGAGCTGGCTTTTCAAAACTAAAAGCGACTCGACTCGCGTATCCTGTTCTACCTTCCGGTCAAAGACATGCATTTTATAGGAATGGTGTGTTAATTACCATTGATTGGCTATCACCCCTTTTTGTATTACACAATGACAGGCAAATGTTCTCATAATTGTCGATTTACGTTAGGTGTCATTTCACCTTCTCATTGTATTTGTAAAGGTCTCACGTACGGTGCAAATCTGATCATTTATTCTGCCACCCTACATAACTGCAGACTGAAATACGTATATTTCATTGTTTTGTCGACTCCTTGGCTATAACTTTCTTGTGCCTTATATATTATGATCGTATTTCTGTATGTTTAGTACCGCAGTGCCACCTGCTGCTAGTTCGTAACATCTTTGCTTTGACTTGTGAGCAACAGTCTTCCCTCATCTGTTGTATGAATATGAGTTCTGCAGGTGGTGAAATATGCACAGTATTTTATGTAAATCTTCTATTATTATTGACATGCCAATATATCACCTGCTTCATGTTGATGGAATGACTTGTTATGACCTGACACAATATATTGTACATATGATGGAGATATACTGAGTGGTATTTGCATAAGGTAGTTTGTATATATTCATAATGCCCATCAAAGCTTGACGTTTTTCCTTAATGTAGCGAATATTTGATACTGAAACGATTTTACATGAAAAGAAAAAACTCTTTTCTGATAAGATTTCTTCCATGCATTACCCCCACACACGACACAAACATTTCCATATGCTTCCGCTGCCTGCAAACCCTGTATTAAACTCAAAGAGATCAAAATTGTATAAATGTTTGACTTTTTTTGCGTTTCAGGCTGCGGATCATAGCCTGTAAACAACGATCCTAACTTTCAAAAGTGCAACATCCAATAAGGCACGGCAAGAACAAATTTAGGACCACAAATAAAAAGTGATGACATAAATATAACTATAACAACCTGCATGACAACAAAATAAACAATGTCTCCCTAAATTTTCCCTGTAATGGTAGAATGGATACTTCAATATTCTTCACGTCATATGTTGCATGAACATTGGTCACAATGCTATTCTTTGAGCCGAAATTCCGTTTGACATGTAAAGAGAGAACCGTGCTAGATATCTAGGCTTTGCATTTAAATTATGAAAGATTTATTACTAGACCATACATACATACTACGTCACAGCACCTCAAGTGGAAAGGAACACTTTTTTATGAAATTTCCTCGTCTTACAGAGTTGCCAGTTCGTGCAGAACACCGTTGCATTAGTATATTTCAGTAATTAGAAAAACAAGTCGAAAGTATATAAAGGGTGGCCGATGTAGCTGATATAAATATCGCGGATGAGAAAGGAAATGAATATGTGGACCAGGCTGCAACCCAACTCCAGGGAATGAGAATTCTTATTCAGTGCGGAGCGTCCTTCCGTACAACAAAACCAAGAATCAGCTGTATGTTGTCTTTTTATGCTTCAGATCTCACAAAGTCCACAAAAGCCTTGAGTGTGAGGACATAACTTTGTCTTTAGTAAGGCTCATTTGAAAGTGTTGTGTTTACAATTACGAGAGGGAAAGTGTTAGCTGCTTGACTCACATTGTGCATCAGGAGAGTGACAGAAAATGAATGTCCATGAGGTCCAACCAGACTTCTATGGGGTGCATGTATTGCACTTCATAAAGTGGACATCGTCGACATTCAAGAAATGTTCAAAACGAACTATCAACTTGCACCATCAACACCGAATGAAAAATGGCACATCACAGTGATCACAAAACCTTAGGCGCTACAAACCGTGCAGGACGTTCAGCCAGGCATCTACTCTTAAAGAATGCGTATAGTATCATATTGGTGTAATGCAGTGAGAACTGTGGAAAGTGACGAGTGACGGCATGCAACCGAAAGTGGAACAGTCTGTCACGGAGTTCGTCGTGAAACCGGCGATGCCTTAAGGCTTAGCTGCAAATAGTGCTATAATACGGTCAGTATATGCACCACTAGACCAAGCGTCAGACTGTCATAAGTGGAATAATGGATCCCAAATTTTTCATTCCCTGAAAAATGTATTTAGTGTCGAACTTTCCCAGTTTTTGTACCAAAGAATGGTTATTATTGTTTGACTTAGTAGTGGAAGCTCAACGTAATTCTAAACAACACGAAAAGATGCCAAAAATAATCTTCAGCCTACTTATGTTAGTTGCCGCTCATGAGCTTTTGTTATGCATCAACAGACTAAAGGACTTGAAAGATCTTTGGCCACATTATGCATAAATGTACAGTATATTATGTCTAATATAACAATGGAGCGTTAGTACACCACATGCCTTTCATAGTCTGACACAAGTTGATGAAGTCACTTTATTGGAAACGAAGCTTAAATAATAGCAAATTATGAAACTTCCTGGCAGATTAAAACTGTGTGCCCGACCGAGACTCGAACTCGGGACCTTTGCCTTTCGCGGGCAAGTGCTCTACCATCTGAGCTACCGAAACACGACTCACACCCGGTCTCACAGCTTTACTTCTGCCAGTATCTCGTCTCCTACCTTCCAAACTTTACAGAAGCTCTCCTGAGAAACCTTGCAGAACTAGCACTGCTGAAAGAAAGGATATTGCGGAGACATGGCTTAGCCACAGCCTGGGGGATGTTTCCAGAATGATTCTGGAATAGCTATGATTCTGATTCTAGAATAGCAAATTATATTTGCAAAGATAAACATTGTTGAAAAACATGCTGAAGGTAACAAAACTGTCGTTACGGTAGCATGGACATATCTCTTCTCGATTGTTATGAAACACAAAACAATTGCAACAATGCAAATAGCACTGAGGATTTATATTTGTTGAATTTCTTCATGTTTTCAATTACCTCTTGTACAACGGCATCATTAATTTCATTTTTTCCATCACATGCTCCACGAAAATTGCGAACGCCTTCAAGGCATTTCTTATCTTGCAAAGCGTTTTTCACTCTTTACAGCTTGATATCTTCAACGTCTGCAACAAGAACATTTTAGATGCTAACATTCCGCACAGTTCGTATAAACTACTAAAATTTCTTTTGCTTAGTGTTTTCAGTCTTTCCCGTTTTGTTTCGAAGTCATAAACCACAGAGAAAATCAATGCACGCTGGCCATCAAGGGAATCAACACTATAAAATTTGTCAAATTCTTTCCTAGTACTGTCCTCTCATACTTTTTCCAAATATTTGCAGGGGCAAAGATAATGTCGGAACTCTTTAGTTCCTTTGAAGGTATTTCTATGAGTAAAACAGGCCTTGTTTCCGATGCAACATTTTTTCCTAGTCTTGCCGTCTTGGTTTTCGTACTTATTTTTCTGTCTCATTTTTGGTCTCCCTTTCAATAACTGATTCCTATCTGGTTCAGGAATGTTGCTTTGTACGTAATTAGTACACACATTCTGCTGCCGATCTCTCTATTTACGTTTATTTGCCTCTCATCATTGTCAACGTGGTTTTTACCAGATATGCAGCTTTCATCTTCATTAAAGTATGGAAGAAGAATGGAATGCATAAGGTCTTTTTGGAATAGTTTTGAAATTAGCCTCCAAAACAAACTTACGTTTTCGTACATTTAAAGCTCCAGATCCATTCGACATCCTTGTTACACTTCCATTAATACGTTGCGTTCTGGTTTTGAAAGCATCCATTATCGCAACTGATAATCATAACATTCATGACGTTCCAGCAGTGAACCTGAACACCATGAACACCACACAGCTCATAGGCAAGGAAAGAAGGCGTCTTGCCTGGTCTGTTCACACCGCCGTGTGAACCAGCGCTGTGAGGTAAAGGACGAGTTGTGGCGCGCTGGAAATATTTTAAGTTCAGCCACCGTTCGGGCCGCTCAGCTAGCCGCGGCTCGTTAGCAACCGCGTGATGCTGCACAATGGCCAGACCACATGGTCCAGCCGACTGCGTGGCTGGAAATTCCATAATGACGCTGTGTCAATGAAGGAGACATGCCGGGAGTGCCAAAAATGGCAGACTTTGTGAAACCTGAATGGCAGACATTTCACAGTTCGTATAGAAATTAATAGTAGCCAGATGAATCATGATACCTCAGTAAGAAACATGTACGTTACCATTATTTGCACTACGATTCTGATGGTGTAATCAGATTCCAGTATTTTTATTAGTTTAAAGATTAGTATCTGACGTTAAATTTTACAAGTAACACCGAGCAATGAATTTCCAAAATCTAAACGGTTCATCCGATTTTGTCGCTCGATGTGTCTCTAAAAAGATGTTAGTGTAAACCTGAACTGGTATGAATTACAGGCAAGTAACATGAATAGTACATGAGCTATTGGAGGTCAAAGAGGCCGACTACTATCGATTGCGTCAGGTCATAAGTACTGCACAGTTACACGAATAAACGGTAGCAGCATGCTTATAAATATATTTATTCATCTATGTCTTTGTTTATATCCGATACGTACTATTCATGAAGAAATTGGTAAATTATTTACTGTGTTTCAGAAAGCACAGAGACATTAGGCTACTAAAAATGGTTCAAATGGCTCTGAGCACTATGGGACCCAACATCTTAGGTCATCAGTCCCCTAGAACTTAGAACTACTTAAACTTTACTAACCTAAGGACATCACACACATCCATGCCCGAGGCAGGACTCGAACCTGCGACCGTAGCAGCAGCGCGGTTCCGGACTGGAGCGCCTAGAACTGCTCGGCCACCGCGGCCGGCCATTAGGCTACTGTCTTAGTTCTGTTCTATTCCTTTGATATATGTTTAATTTGTTTATGTATTTAATAGTGTGTGTTAGAGCTTGTTTATGGTCCAGCCATAGGAATATTTATTTAACTTCAAGTTATTTAAATGTAAATCCAGTATTTTGAATGTGTTTCATTATGTTTTGAGTGTGCGTTGGCTTGGAGACACGGCGAGAGCGCTCTAGCCAATCACAGCGATCTTTCCAAATAGGACACGTGGAGAGACTGTATGGAAGTGGGGGAGGAGCATCATTTCGAGAGAGGACAGGGTATTGTGGACAGTACGGGAGGGGACATATGAGAGTCCTGGACGGTACGGCGTGACGAATGCACGGTCGCGGGAAAGACTTGGAGAGGGGAGCAGTTTGTGTATGGTCGCGGGAGATAGGAATATTTCATAGTGCCGACTTCTGCACTTGTGAGATATCCGTGGCTTCTGCAGTGAAGACGTAGTATGCATTTAGAAGTGAATTTCTCGCGAGCTATGTTGTTGCTCGTAACTAATTACGTGAAGTAGGAATCTATTGTTTCCCTGTTATCAAATTATATTTTATTTAATTGCTGGACCATCGACACCATTAAGTGTTTTTCAGTAATAACGGCCATTCTTAAAGGTACTTCTGCTGTCGTACTCACATCTAAAATCGTTAAAATAGTACCTGCAGATTTTATTTAATTGCAATCTTTCATTTATAAATTTCTATATAACATTCAAAATTAGCAATTGCGGAGTGATAGGAACCTTTGACCATTCGATTCAAGTGTATATTCATATTGTATACTGTAGACTCAGGAATATTTGGCTTGTATTGCGGCAACTACGTATCCCAGCCCATAGACAACGAAACCAGCCAAAAAATTTAATAATTCAACTCTGAGTCTGAGGGTGCGTAGTTGAGGGCCACCATCATTCATATTTTCTATTCCAAAGCCCGCACCGTCTACCATCATCAGTACAGAGAATGGAAAGTGGCGCTTGGTCTACTGGTACAAAAATACAACTAGGATTGTGGTTTGTGTATCTGTGACGCAAAACTGAGCATCAAACATAGGCCAAGTGCCACTTGGACTTTTCCAGTATTTCATGGTAACCGTTGCAACGACGACAACTGTGTTTTTTTCCCAATAGATTATGTTGTTCCCCAAGAGAATGCGTCCACATCATAAAGTTTAAAGGAACGGTGCTTGGTCTTGTGATGCATAACACGGCCCATATGTTTTATAAGACAAATATCTAGAGGCTGAATTTGTCCAGTGGTTCCATATGGTATGAATTGCAATGTCACATGTTTTTTAGGAGGGATAATTTCCTCTAAAGGAGCTTGATTTTTATACGCAGACCAGAAATCAGCCAAAAGCAAGTTATTTTGACGAGCTGTTGGCCAAAAGCAGTGCTCGTACCGTAGTTGTTCACTTGCGCCTATTATCCCACCTTATTTGGTGTGATGTAAATAATTCCTAGTGCCCTGCAGAAAGAATCATAGGAGGCAGAGCACCGCCAACTTCGCGCAGTACAGTAATTAACTTTCCAGCCAATTTATCACCACTTTGATAGTCGGCGTAACTGTATACGAATGCTTTAAGGCATTGGTGTTAATTCATCTTCATATAACCTCTAATTTCCAGGGTTCCTTCCATATACATTTCCTCTTCAAATCCCGATTGGTCGGAATTAAAACAAATTCCTTACTGAACGCCAGGATAAGTTAATTTATCTTATCTACTAATTTTCTAGCCGATTCCGCAGCTTGCTGAGCATCAAGTTAACACTTTGCTCGAAATTTCGTTATCTTACGTTTTCTAATTTTGTAGCACTGTTTGAAGTTAGGCAACCATACACTGCTCGCCTTGAAATCAAGGTATTATATGTTGCGCGCAATTTGATGTGCGTAACATAGTAGGTCACTATCATGCACGTCCTATGAATTGTATCGAGAGGTTTTGTAACAAGAGCGCCATGCCCTCCCTTGAATATCCGTAGTTTTTCTTAGAAACTACACAGTCTTATTGCTGCAGACTTATTCGAAATATGTCCTGAATTGTTTTTACTACGCTGCGGATGATCTTTCATGTACGTCATTATGTTTAGTACCTGCTTCTTTGACAACAATTGTCCTTTATTGTCCGCAGCTCGTGGTCGTGCGATAGCGTTCTCGCTTCCCACGCCCGGGTTCCCGGGTTCGATTCCCGGCTGGGTCAGAGATTTTCTAGGTGACTGATGACCAAAGCTGTTAAGTCCCATAGTGCTCAGAGACATTTTAATTTTGTACTTTACTACGTTTCATTGGAGACGGAAATTGTGGCTCCCTATTTGACAAGGATGAAGAGCTACAGGGCTCGACACCTGTTTCAGTACCACATTCACTCGTTAACCATGTATCGTCATCATCGTACTTCTTATGTACATTGTCTGTACAGTTGAGCGTATATACATCACACATTCCTCTGACTCATCTTGAAGAGATGCCAATATTTCAACTGCTACTTCTTTCTCACTTCACGAATCAGCTTGGGTTCCTTTCTGGAGAATTATCAGCTCCGGCAACTGTTTTTGCAGATATAATAAAATGTTCGCTTTGTTCGTCGTTGCCATTGTTCTGCTTTGTATCAACACAGCTGTAAAACTGTTGTGAGTTACTCGTCGACTAAGCAGTCCAACTACTCTCCTTCGCCTCAAGCTGTGCTCACCGTTGGGCACCTCCAGTCCCGCCCTCTATTCTTACACCGCTGGCCATTAAAACTGCTACACCACGAAGATGACGTGCTACAGGCGCGAAATTTAACCCACAGGCAGAAGATGCTGTGATATGCAAATGATTAGCTTTCCAGAGCATTCACACAAGGTTGGCGCCAGTGGTGACACCTACAACGTGCTCACAAGAGGAAAGTTTCCAACCGATTTCTGATACACAAACAATAGTTGACCGGCGTTGCCTGGTGAAACGTTGTTGGGATGCCTCGTGTAAGGAGGAGAATTGTGTACCATCACGTTTCCGACTTTGATAAAGGTCGGATTGTAGGCCATAGCGATTGTGGTTTATCGTATCGCGACATTGCTGCTCGCGTTGGTCTAGATCCAATGACTGTTGGCAGAATATGGAATCGGTGTGTTCATGAGGGTAATACGGAACGACGTGCTGGATCCCAACGGCCTCGTATCACCAGCAGGCATCTTGTCCACATGACTGTAACGGATCGTGCAGCCACGTCTCGATCCCTGAGTCAACAGATGGGGACGTTTGCAAGACAACAACCATCTGCAAGAACAGTTCGACGACGTTTGCAGCAGCATGGAGTATCAGCTCGAAGACTGTGGCTGCAGTTACCCTTGACGCTGCATCACAGACAGGAGCGCCTGCGATGGTGTACTCAACGACGAACCTGGGTGCACGAATGGCAAAACGTCATTTTTTCGGATGAATCCAGGTTCTGTTTACAGCATCATCATGGTCGCATCCGTGTTTGGCGACATCGCGGTGAACGCACATTGGAAGCGTGTATTCGTCGTCACCATATTGGCGTATCACCCGGCGTGATGATATGGGTTGCCACTGGTTACACGTCTCGGTCACCTCTTGTTCGCATTGACGGCACTTTGAACAATGGACGTTACATTTCAGATGTGTGACGACCCGTGGCTCTATCCTTCATTCGGACCATGCTAAATCCTACATTTCAACAGGATAATGCACGACCCCATTTTACAGGTCTTTTACGGGCCTTTCTGGATACAGAAAATGTTCGACTGCTGCCCTGGCCAGCACATTCTCCAGATCTCTCACCAGTCGAAAACGTCTGGTCAATGGTGGCCAAGCAACTGGCTCGTCACAACACGCCAGTCACTACTCTTGATGAACTGTGGTATCGTGTTGAATCTGCATGGGCAGCTGTACCTGTACACGCCATCCAAGCTCTGTTTGACTCAATGCCCAGGCGTATGAAGGCCGTTATTACGGCCAGAGGTGGTTGTTCTGGGTACTGATTTCTCAGAATCTATGCACCTAAATTGCGTGAAAATCTAATCACATGTCAGTTCTAATATAATATATTTGTATAATGAATACCCGTTAACCATCTGCATTTCTTCTTGGCGTAACAATTTTAATGGCCAGTAGTGTATTAGCAGACAATATTGTGGTTACGTGGTAGACAGTACGTGGGGCGTCGAGTGCCGTGAACATAACGGGCGTTAAGCGACCTCGCGCTCAAGTGGTTCCCCGTCAGTTCGATTCGCATTTAGGTCCATCATTTTCATTAAACGTGAGAAGACGTTTGTCACCTCTGATAACGCCAATTCAACAACGCAGCGGTGCACCACGGCGCCAAACCCGCATTAAACATAACAGTCCTTCGCCACAGCCTGCAGAGGAGTGGCTGTAGGTTGGCCCATGACAGAGAGGGTGTGGCGGTAAGTACAACTGCAGCAACTGTAAGCTTTCTTTCATCATAAATTTTATCTTATTAATAAATCGATCGTTATATATAAGGGCTCAGGCCGCTTATTGCTTTTTGTATTTGATCTTGAAAAACTAAAAATATTGATCCTGGATTGAAGTTAGAAATTTTCGCACGATTTGATCCTTCGGGACGATATAGTATCCCTCATTTCGTTGTTTCTTGAGATTCCAAACTCTTCAGGATCTCCCTGAAAGGCCTGTGGCTCGCTTCGAATTCTAGCTTGGCAAAATATTTTCGTTATATCATTTCAATCTGTAGCATGTGCACACCACTAAAGGTGAATAACAATTATGACTTGAATGTCTCCTCATGCTTTGTCAGCAATAGCAATAGGTACCTGATTCGACTTGCAGTTAGGCACAGAACTTTGTCACACCCTTTCGGATTCAAACATGCCATATCTAGTTACTGATGAAAAAGAATTTGATAGTTAATATCTCCTCGTGTGTAGTCAACATCGATGACATGTGTGATTTCGATGCACAGTAAGCATAGAACATTTCTTGTAATATTACCAGTTGCGCATATCTCACTACTGCCGAAGTAAATCGATATTTATCGTTTGTTCGTGGCTAGAAAACGATGACGAGACGTGCTAAGTTCGAATCTCGGTAGGGCAAACCTTCTCTTCTCGCAACTTCAGTCCCAGTTATCTTGGCACTGGTGATGGAATTCGATATCTAATATTTGATTACACTTATTTAACAATCAGATTAATTGCCGGGTTCGAATCCCCGTCCAACATAAACTTTATGTCAAGTCATTCGAACGTAAAATTGGAGGTAAGTTTCAGAGGCAGAATTCTTCATTACAACTGGAACCCAAAATATCTTGGTGTCATCCTGGATCGTACACTATGCTTCAAACAACACCTTCTTAACTTAGCTCAAAAGCTGAGGACTCGAAACAACATCCTCCATAAGCTATGCGGAACTACCTGCGGATCTTCAGCACCCACCCTGCGAACTTCAGCTCTGGGCTTGGTATACTCAAGTGCTGAGTATTGTGCACCTGTTTGGATGAATACTCATCATACAAGGCTTGTTGATACCCAGCTGAATACGACAATGCGCATAATATCTGGCACAATCAGATCTACTCCAGTTTATTGGCTTCCACTGTTAACCGGTATAATGCCTCCTGATCTACGCAGATGTACTGCCCTTATGAGAGAATTCCACAAGATCTCCATGAATTCTAACCTACCCGTGCATAGCGACCTGCCACTTTTAAATCGCAAGAGACTGAAATCACGTCATCCAACTCTGTGCGATGCTGCTGACATGGTTGCTAAGAATTTCAAACCTCTTGAAGAATGGAAAGGTCGGTGGGAAGCAGTGACAGATGTGCACCTGCATAACATCTTCTCAGGTGCTAAACATCCAAGTGGATTCGACTTACCACGCAAGACGTGGTCTACTCTCAACAGAATCCGTACCAGCCATGGGCGATGCAGGGATGCTCTCTTTAAGTGGAACAAGCTGCCTGATCCAGCTTGTGACTGCGGGGCTCCATACCAAACTGTTCACCACATCGTCAGTGAATGCAGAATTCGAGCCTATCACGGCGCCAAAGAGGACTTCCTGCTAGCAACTCCAGATGCAATGCGCTGGATTGAAGGACTGGATATTCAGATGTAAAGACAAACTTAAGTTTCTTGTGTGTCAATATGTACATATGTATATGTAATTTCATGATATGTCTGTATTAGCCATACGCTAAATAATAATGTCAAGTCATTTCAGTTTTAAGTATGCGCACACTTCATTCCTCTTGGCGGAAACCGTGTGTAAGATCTTTCGTGGTTAGTTAACAGGAACATTAGTTGCTCGGTAGCAGTTCAAGGTCCTCGTCCAGTACAATAATTTTCGTCATGTAATTTCTGGTTGAAACTTGCTTCGAAACGTCATTTACTGTAATAAATTTGAGACTACAAGCATTAAAATGTGTGACAGCTCTAAATAACATATTTCCTGATATTTTCACTATCTTGGTATTAATTTTCAGCTGCGTTGTTAGCCATGCAAGGTATTGCAACATAGTGGTCTTGTAGTAACCATTTTCTAATGTCAACAAGTATACCAAAAAGATATTATAGAACTTGCAAGGAAGTAAAGTTTTTGTGGCGGAAAGCAATTAATGTCGTTCCGACAGTTTTGAGCTTGATACTACATGTACACTTGAAAATGATCATTAGATCAAAATCGGCCAACAGCGGCAAATAAAACATCTTATCCGAATAATGTGCAGCGTCGTGAAACGAGGGCTTCCTTTAAATAATTTAAAATTAAGTAACGAAACGTTCGCTACTTAAAAGCTTAAGTTACCGTCAGGATCAAGATATTTAGACCTAATTTATTATATCAACTCCTCGTTCTGAAAGAACAAATTGCCTGTTACGAAATACCATAAAGTGATTGGAGAAATAATGAATTTGCAACTTTTGCCCACGATTCAGGCTGCTATCAAACATTGTCGAATCGCACACTGTGAATTGAGTTACTGCGCCGAAGACTTCTGAGAAGGTAACAGGAGGCTAAATTGTACAACATTACACAACTGTGAGTGAAATCTCAAATCAAAGCACGAGGGTTTCTTCTTTTGTATGCGCAAAAATATAGACCTATATCTCTGACGTCGATCTGTTGTAGAATTTTAGAACATGTTTTTTGCTCGAGTATCATGTCGTTTTTGGAAACCCAGAATCTACTATGTAGGAATCAACATGGATTCCGGAAACAGCGATCGTGTGAGACCCAACTCGCTTTATTTGTTCATGAGACCCAGAAAATATTAGATACAGGCTCCCAGGTAGATGCTATTTTTCTTGACTTCCGGAAGGCGTTCGATACAGTTCCGCACTGTCGCCTGATAAACAAAGTAAGAGCCTACGGAATATCAGACCAGCTGTGTGGCTGGATTGAAGAGTTTTTAGCAAACAGAACACAGCATGTTGTTATCAATGGAGAGACGTCTACAGACGTTAAAGTAACCTCTGGCGTGCCACAGGGGAGTGTTATGGGACCATTGCTTTTCACAATATATATAAATGACCTAGTAGATAGTGTCGGAAGTTCCATGCGGCTTTTCGCGGATGATGCTGTAGTATACAGAGAAGCTGCAGCATTAGAAAATTGTAGCGAAATGCAGGAAGATCTGCAGCGGATAGGCACTTGGTGGAGGGAGTGGCAACTGACCCTTAACATAGACAAATGTAATGTATTGCGAATACATAGAAAGAAGGATCCTTTATTGTATGATTATATGATAGCGGAACAAACACTGGCAGCAGTTACTTCTGTAAAATATCTGGGAGTATGCGTGCGGAACGATTTGAACTGGAATGATCATATAAAATTAATTGTTGGTAAGGCGGGTACCAGGTTGAGATTCATTGGGAGAGTGCTTAGAAAATGTAGTCCATCAACAAAGGAGGTGGCTTACAAAACACTCGTTCGACCTATACTTGAGTATTGCTCATCAGTGTGGGATCCGTACCAGATCGGTCTGACGGAGGAGATAGAGAAGATCCAAAGAAGAGCGGCGCGTTTCGTCACAGGGTTATTTGGTAACCGTGATAGCGTTACGGAGATGTTTAATAAACTCAAGTGGCAGACTCTGCAAGAGAGGCGCTCTGCATCGCGGTGTAGCTTGCTCGCCAGGTTTCGAGAGGGTGCGTTTCTGGATGAGGTATCGAATATATTGCTTCCCCCTACTTATACCTCCCGAGGAGATCACGAATGTAAAATTAGAGAGATTAGAGCGCGCACGGAGGCTTTCAGACAGTCGTTCTTCCCGCGAACCATACGCGACTGGAACAGGAAAGGGAGGTAATGACAGTGGCACGTAAAGTGCCCTCCGCCACACACCGTTGGGTGGCTTGCGGAGTATAAATGTAGACGTAGATGTAGATTCCTATCTGTATTCGCAGTTTTGGGAGTTTTCGTAGTACCACCACACGGTCGGGTGAGTGCATTGGTTTGGCTGTCTCTTCTTCGACCTTCACCTTTTCTGTCCTTGAGGATGATTGGGAAAAGGGAAAGGGCGGCGGTAAGAATCTCGTAAAAGAAAAACCAGCTTCTCCTGGAGCGGCTGATAGCGCACCCATAACGCCTACGCGTGAGATACGCGCGAAAACCGATGAACAGCTCACAGGCGGAGAAAGCTGATCCAAGCTGCGGGGGAGGCGGCAGGAGAATTCTGCCTTACGAAGACAAAGCCTCTCTGTCCTGTATCACAGTTAACGCTGCTGTGTATGAAAAGCAGGGTTGTCCCCATTGGTCTGCTATATGCTTTCATCCAAAGAAGTATTCAAAACGATGTAAACTGTATTGATATTTCACATTTATGGAATATCTTTGAGGAACATAACCCTAACAAAAATTTAAATACAGAGTATCGAAGTTCCAATAGTATTACTATGGAACAGTAATACTGCATATTTTTATTATTATTCTGTCCACATTAAATATTTACCTGAAAGCCTGAATCCTCCCGTGATTCACCTGACTTATGGGACAGATTCAGACTTCAAAAAGAATATAATAATTCCAATCCCAAAGAATGCAGGTGTTGACAGATGTGAAAATTACCCAACTATAAGTTTAATAAGTCACCGCTGCAAAATACTAACGCGAATTCTTTACAGACGAATGGAAAAATTACTAGAAGCCGACCTCGGGGAAGAACAGTTTGGATTCCGTAGAAACGTGCAAACACGTTAGACAATACTGACACTACGACTTATCTTATAAGATAGATTAAGGGAAGGCAAACCTACATTTCTAGCATTTGTAGACTCAGAGAAAGCTTTTGACAATGTTGACTGGAATACTCTCTTTCAAATTCTGAAGGTGGCAGGGGTAAAATACAGGAAGAGAAAGGATATTTACAATTTGTACAGAAACCAGATGGCAGTTATAAAGAGTCGAGGGACATGAAAGGGAAGCAGTGGTTTGGAAGGGAGCGATACAGGGTTGTAGCCTATCCCCGATGTTATTCAATCTGCATATCGAGCAAGCAGTAAGGGAAACAAAAGAAAAATTCAGAATAGGAATTAAAATCCATGGAGAAGAAATAAAAACTTTGAGGTTCGCCGATGAAATTGTAATTCTGTCACAGACAGCAAAGGACTTGGAAGAGCAGTTGAACGGAATGGACAGTGTCTTGAAAGGGGGATACAGGATGAACATCAACAAAAGCAAAACCAGGATAATGGAATGTAGTCGAATAAAGTCTGGTGATGCTGAGGGAATTATATTAGGAAACGAGACACTTAAAGTAGTAGATGAGTTTTGCTATTTGGGGAGCAAAATAACTGATGATGGTCGAAGTAGAGAGGATATAAAATGTAGACTGGCAATGGCAAGGAAAGCGTTTCTGAAGAGAAATTTGTTAACATCGAGTATAGATTTAAGTGTCAGGAAGTCGTTTCTGAAAGTATTTGTATGGAGTGTAGCCATGTACGGAAGTGAAATGTGGACGATAAACAGTTTGGACAAGAAGAGAGTAGAAGCTTTCGAAATGTGGTGCTACAGAAGAATGCTGAAGATTAGATGGGTAGATCACATAACTAATGAGGTGTTGAATAGAATTAGGGAGAAGAGAAATTTTTGACACAACTTGACTAGAAGAAGGGATCGGTTGGTAGGACATGTTCTGAGACATCAAGGGATCACCAATTTAGTATTGGAGGGCAGCGTGGAGGGTAAAATCGTAGAGGGAGAACAAGAGATGAATACACGAAGCGGATTCAGAAGGATGTAGGTTGTAGTAGGTACTGGAAGATGAAGAAGCTTGCACAGGATTGCGTAGCATGGAGATCTGTATCAAGCCAGTCTCTGGACTGAAGCCCACAACAACAACAACAACAACAACAACAACATGGTACAGATACCATCGAAGGGCTGTCTTAAAGACAAACAGTTCGACGGGCTAAAGAAGATAAATATGCTTCAGATGAGTCCGTTTAACGCAATTTGTATATCTGTGCACACAAATACAGTCAGTTAGACTAGTTTCTTTCCTGTTAATGTCTGGTCGTCAGTCCAGCAGATTCCTGAAAGGGCTCTCCGCATTGGTTGAGAAACATCCTCCATCTCTCTTTCTGTCTGACACACATACTCATACGCGTGTATTCACACACACACACACACACACACACACATGCACATATACACAAAATTGCGAGTCTGTTGAAATAAAAAAAAGCTAGCTGTATAGGCAGCAACCGCTGAAACGGATTCCACATTTATCTGGCTGTTTAAAATGTCAAATACACGGTCAAAGCAGTCTGAACATTTTACAGAGTGTGCACTGAGTCTGTACTGAGGGACGAGAAGCAGAAGATAGTTGTTGTAGCCACGCGGAAGCACAGAAAATGTCCTAATGGAGCTCGCAAGGGACCGCGCCTACACTGTTTCCTTCAGATTTCCTTCAGATTTATAGTATATGTAGAGTTTGGTAAGAACTGAAAATGACAGAAGTGCAAGCTCCAGATGACCGAGCGTTTAGAAAAAGTAGCACTTTGGGGCGGGTCGGGGGGAGGCATAAGCCATTTACGTTAGATAATTTCCTGGCAACAGTTAGAGCATTGGAAAGATTTCAGAAAGATAATCAGAGGGGTGTGACTTCTAGTCCCTGTATGAAAACTTTTTTTTCTTATTTTCAATTTTTACGTTACTTACACAGCAAGTAAACCGATATATCAACCGATGTATCACATACAGTCTAATATAGTATAACCCTTTCTTGAAAACTGTTGCCAATAGCCTACGAACGCCTACAAGAGAGTACTGGCTTTTCTAAGCCGAGGATTCATAAACCGGTGGTTGGGTTCACGGCAACAGAGGAATATCGTCATTACTTCGTCAAAATGTGGGAAACTTACGACATCTAAAAGAGGAAAATTTTTTGACTGATGCGATGAAGCCCTAGTGCAGGAGAACCTACTTCTTCTGTTAACTGAGCCGCGGGATAGACAAACAAACCCACGAGACGACATAATATGAAGCAGGATTGCCATCGTACAGTATTAATGTGATTTTCTGCTGCAAACATGCGTTGTCTGTTTCTATCGACAGCCAAAGAATTTGATCAGAAAGCTTCATAACTGCTCCTACTTCATCAAGAAATAAAAATATATCACATCCTGAGAAGACTGCATCTAAATACATTCCATCGTAGATCAACCAGCTATCCACGCCAAAATTTGATGAAACGATGCATTACGCGTGATTCTGTGCCAAAATGTGCGATGAGAGCGAACCTTTTATGAATGTAAACCAAGTTTGTTTTCCTATAAAATTTTTAAAGCACTCACATAACTGTAAAATACAGCGTTTATAACGTGTGCAAGATGGCAAGGAACTTACTGCCTCCCCAGTTATTACGTTGAGTATCGCCCAGAGAGATGTAAACCATCAACTGTAATACAGGAGAAGTGTCTAATTTTATTTACGGATATCTCGCGTACGGCTTATAATCCCTTTCTTGGAATTTATTTCCAATCCCAAATTTTCCTTTAAATTTTCTTTTCGTGTCCATGAAAATATTAATAAATTTGTTTCGGTTTATTTTCAGTGTAAGTAAAGTAAAAATCGAAAATAAGAAATTTCCTTACAGGGACTCGGACGCCACGACCCTTCGATGACCGTTCTATACCCTTTCCGCTGCACCAACCACTGCCTAGAAACCACGTTAACATAAATAGCTGTTGCCTCATCCATACCGAGCCAAAAGTGTTATTTTCTCTAAACGCCTGGCCACCTGGAGCTTCCACTTCTGCCATTTTCATTTCGAGCCAAGGCCTGTACTTAACGTACGTTTGGACGAAATCGGCGATGTCAAGTAGACGCAGCCCTCTTGTCAGCTGTTCTCTCAAGGTCAGTCAGTGTTTCCTAGTGTTGTGAAGAAGAAATGCAGGAGGTAAGGAATTACTTACGCATCGCGAATCAGAAAAGCGTCCACTCAGGAGGAACGAATTATTTTTGCAGTAAGGAAAAATATTAAAAGCGTCCAAAAATACTTCTGAGTTCTTTATGGAGCCATCTTGTAAACCATCTACCGATTCGTCCACTATACAGAGTGAATCAAAAAACACCAAATTCATTCGTACGACAAGAGCCTACAAGACACTGTCGTTGTTTTGGGTGAAACAGAGGGAAGGAAATTTTTTAATGAGAAAGTTTTAACTGCATATTCGTGCTTTACAAGAAAAATAACTTCTCACAGATGCTTTTTTTTTCAAGTCAGGAACGAAGCCGACATTACGTGTACAGCCCAGAATGCCTGTACGGAATGTAAGGGGAAGTTTATGGCTGCTGTACCAACACGACCCAAGGGATAAATATTAGTCTGAGAAGAACTTTATAAAAAGTTTGTCCTACTGAGTTTGGATTTAGTCAGTTCTGTGGGACGATGTCTTGTTGTTGATGAAATTTCCTGTGCATTCATTATACATATAGTATTTTCACTTCACTGGTACAGTGAAAAAACTTGTGGACCAAGGACTGACCCCTGAGGAACCATGTTTCCATGACGATTTCTCCACTCCACAGATGACCCGTTTATATCCGTCGAATCACAGTGGTAAATAAATATTCGAATGTTTGTTTTATTTTAAAAGTTTTGAAAATATTTACATAAAGAATTCAGACACATTACTTTCCAGCACGCCCTAGTACTTTGACTGAGCGCTGATGTAAAGAAAATCACCGTCGGGAGATGCATAAGAGGGAAAGTGGGATAACTGGGACAATCTAAGAGCCTAGTGCAGCTAGAGAAATCCTTATGTCGCGATAACTGATAGTGCATTTCTTAACAAAATCCCTCCGTTTTAAGGTCGTTCGAGAGTGCACTGGTACGGTATTAGATGCAATATCTCACAAGGGGAAGCCCACAGACACAGCCAAGCGATTCGGCTCATTTTCACAGGCTGCTTATGTACTGCTGAAAATGGAAGACTCTAAAACACTTTGATTCAACAACCTCCGTTTTTGAGAGGACTCCCCCCTAAAGTTCATGACTCACAATCGACTCAGAATTGAGGGGATCGACAGATAATTCAAAGCTGAGCATTTTCCATCTAAATATCTGGGGGCCGCAATGGCGTATTTTCCTAGAAATTGAGGAAGAACTTTTTTTGACTGCCTGTTATTTAGAATATACGGTAAGAGCTGTTCAACGAAATGGCTGATGACGTAGCGACCAAGGCAACTGGCTCCGGTGCGGAGAACCTGTGCTCGATACTATGTTGCATTTTGCATGATTTCTTTTACTTGTATTGTTTCGAAGCTGGCAGGCATAGGAGAGCTAATGAGGTAGGTAAAGCGATAGGTAATAATAATAAGGCAGCAAAACTCATTAGATCAGTAAAAAGACTATTTGAAAAGAACCAACTTACACAAATGGATAAAGATTTTAAGAGAAACAATAACAGATCCTTTTACAGCACATTCAGACAGAAACTACAAAAATATGTAGCACCAAATCTGTGTTTTAAAGATACCAGTGGAAAACTGGCAATGAATAATGAAGAAAATTGTGAAATATTAGCAAAATATTTTGAACAACTCCTCAACTGTCAGGAACCTATTGAAAAATTACCAGCCAACACCCCAAACACAGTAAACAATAATTCTGAACCCCCATGCCTCATAGAAATCAGAGAAATCATTAAAAACCTTAAGAACAATAAAGCACCAGGGGAAGACATGATAATTGCAGAAATGTGGAAAAGTGTGGATAATACAACTCAAGAAAAACTACTGGGAATAATCAATGAGATTTGGAGAACGGAACGTATACCGGAAGAATGGAAAACTGCATTAATCCACCCCACCTTCAAGAAAGGGGATAAAATAACTACAGAGGGATATCTTTACTTCCGGTAACGTATAAAATTCTATCTAAGGCCCTACAAAACAGATTGGAGAAACAACTTGATCAAGAAATTGGTGAATACCAAGCAGGCTTTAGGAAGGGAAGATCTTGTGTGGAGCAAATTTTAAACTTGAAGTTAATTATTAAATATAGACGATTAAGAGGAAAAGACATCTTTATCACGTTTGTTGACTTCAAGAAGGCGTACGACTCCGTTGACAGAACAACCTTGGTTAACATCCTTAGTGAGTTTGGAGCAGACAAGAAAACAGTCGCAATCGTCAAAGAAACACTTACGGATACCTATGCAAAAGTAAAGTTCCGTGGTGAGGTATCCAGACCATTCAAAATCAGAACAGGATTAAGACAAGGAGATGGGTTGTCACCTACCCTATTCAACTGTGTGTTAGAAAAAGTTATTAGAGAGTGGAGGAAGAAAACGACTAGAGAAGGAATACAAAAAATCAGATTGGGAAGAATAAAGGATGGATTAGAAGTAGATTGCCTCGCTTTTGCTGATGACTTAGCGATTCTGGCAGGAAGTTTGGAAGAAGCAGTCAAACAGATCAATATTCTGAATGAAACAGCAGAAAAAGCAGGACTGAAAATCTCCTTTGAAAAGACAGAGTACATAACCAATGTAAAAGAGGCACCGAACAATATGATTACAAAGTATGGCCAGATAAAGAAGGTTTCTAATCTCAAATATTTAGGGGAAATCATCCAGCCCAATGCTTCAGATAAAGTAGGAAATAAAACAAGAACAATAAAAATGGAAATGGCATTCCAGCTAACAAAGAATGTGTACAACAAGAAGTCAGTATCAATTAACGCAAAAATAAGGCACTACAACACTGTGATTAAGCCAGAGTGTCTGTATGCATCTGAATGCTTAGCAATGAACACTAACAAGGAAATGGAAGCTATAGCAAAAAAGGAGCGAAAAATCATTAGAAGAGTTCTTGGGCCGAGGTTTGAGAATGGGACTTGGAAGCTTAGAAGTAATAGAGAAGTGTATGACAAAATTGAGAAAGTGGGAGATACTATGAGGAAGAGAAGAGTAAGCTTTTACGCCCATTTGAAAAGAATGAATGATGAAAGGCTGACAAAGAAAATATTCATGTTTTTTGACAAAAACCCCAGAACCCAAATTACCTGGTTCAAAGAAGTCAAAGCAGACTTAGAGGAGATGGGTATAGGAGAAGATGATATAACCAACAGAGACTTAATGAGAGACAAAATTCAATATTTTGAAGGATTTGAAGTGAAGAAGAGAAGAACTGGAGGAACAGTGTGGACAGAAGACCGAAGGGAGCAGCACAGAGAGAGGATGAAGACATATTGGCAGAAGAGAAAAGAGGAGGAGCGCAATAGGAGAAATGTACATTGAAAATTAGTTGTTTAACGCGGTCCCTAGACGGCCAAAATCGGAAGAAAAAAAAAGGTAGGAAAATAAATTTCTCAGACGACTTGGTCACTTTACAAGGACCCTTTCACTCACTCTGCTACATGTCTTCAAATTCCTTCGAACAGTGGATGGGTGGTATTTGTCGCATTAACATTCGAGGCCAGAACAACTAACAAGTGGGTGGTATTTGTCACATTAACATTCGAGGCCAGACAACTAACAAGTGCAATATTCATGGAATTACATCGTTCCTTCCGAAGATTCGGAGGAAAAGAAACTTGATTTACATTTAAAACTATTTCTTTTTCTTAAATTAATTTTGATACTTTCCACGTATATGATGACATTCAAAAAATGTTCAAATGTGTGTGAAATCTTATGGGACTTAACTGCTAAGGTCATCAGTTTCTAAACTTACACACTACTTAACCTAAATTATACTAAGGACAGACACACACTCCCATGCCCGAGGGAGGACTCGAACCTCCGCCAGGACCAGCCGCACAGTCTATGACTGCAGCGCCCTAGACCGCTCGGCTAATCCCGTGCGGCTATGATGACATTGAATCAAATGTCGGTACGGAAAGTAAATCATGAATTATGCTGTTATATGTCATTACATCCGCTCGATTGTGCAATTCTCGCTGTGTTTCCAGAAGCAGATTGTACTTTTGAAGCCTCAAAATAAAGCTTTTAATTTGGCGATAAAAATAAAAATCACTTGGGTGGCGCACATGTGTGCAGTTCGGCAGTGTTACTACAACCGTGCAAGTCGGTTGACTCTCGTCATCTATAAACATGCCATCATGTATGACGACAGAAGTTTCTCCACACCAGGAATCCAACGTCAGCCAAATTCCTCATCAACAGCGTATGGCTTTAAAGTGTTCTCAAGATATGTTTTGTGAATAGAATACCTCTATTCCCTGATTTGGAGCTAGTGGAATAAACATTTTTTAACGAGTCTGTTAAACGATTGATGTCTTGTATCATTAATGTCGTATAAGAACGGAAAGAATCAGGCAACAAGTTTCCAGACGCTGCGATGGAATATTGCGTAATGTACAAATGCATTATTTTATCTACGCTACCAACCGCGACGACAGTTACCTTTTCGCCCTTTTTGCAGCAGCTTGCGCCAAATGCTCGTCTTCGCAACAGTCTTACTCGGAACTGTTTTCATACGACGCTTAACATTTCAGCTCTATACTAATCTAAATCATTTGAGAAATTTACTTGCACACTTTGTCGTTATTCCTTATTGATTTAATTGCGTTATTAAGCCTCATTTTAATACCAGTTTTGATGTGGAAAAAAATTCAAATAAAAAAACTGCAGAACACCTGTTCTGTGCTTCCGAACCAAATGCCTTAGTCGCTACTCCAGAGGTGCTTCCGTTTAACAGCGCAGACCAACTTTGCCGTTGATGGGTGGCTTCCGTGCCTCTGTGATACAGATAAGCACACCGTAGGCGCAACAATCATGGAGAGGTATCTGCAGACAGGCCATAAAAACATGTGTTGCCTGAAGAGGGACAGCAGCCCATTCAGTAATTCCTGAGGCAACAGACTCAATGATTGGCTGATCTGACCTTGAAACACCAACAAGAACGGTCTTGCTGTCCTGGTACTGCAACGATTGAATCCAAGCGGAACAACAGCCGTAGCTCTTCTCGAGGGCATCCTGTACTACTGCTTGGTTAAACGATAATGGTATCTTGGGGAAAATATCCTGGAAGTAAAATAGTCCCTAACTAGGGAAGTTCAGTGGCAGCAGGAACAGGGCTTCTGGCCAAGTGAACACATGGTTATCAATTCAGAATCAGATAGGGGTAGTGCAGGATAATGAATAAGAAAACAGAAAGAGGGGTAAGTTACGAAACAGTATAGTGAAGACATTATCGTAGCCAAGATAAACACGAAACCCACACCCATCACAGTAGTTCAGTTTATATGCCAACTAAATCCACAAATTAAGATATTTAAGAAATGCATGAGGATATAAAATAATTTATTGAGACAGTTAAAGGACACAAAAAATTGATTATGATATGGGACTGGAGTTCGATGGTAGGAAAAGGAAGAGAAGGAAAAATATTAGGTAAATATGGACTGTGGAAAAGGAATGAAAGAGGAAGCCGACTGGTACAATTTTGCACAGAGCATTATTTAATCATCGCTAATACTTAGTTCAGTAATCCCGAAAGAAGACTGTGAGCGTGGAAGAGGCGTGAAGACATGCGAAGATTTCAGATTGACAATATAATGGTTGCACAGAGATTTCGGAACCAAGTTTTAAACTGTAGGGCATTTAGAGGGGAAGATGTGGATTTTGACAACAGTTTATTGGTTATGAACTGTTGATTTAAACTAAATAAATTCCAAGAAGATAGGGAATAAGGAGATGTGACTTGGATAAGCTGAAACACCGAGATGTTGTTGAAAGTTTCAGAGAGAGCATTAGGCAAGGATTAACTAGAAAAAGGGTAAGGAACACAGTACAAGATGAATGGTTAACTCTGAGAGACGAAATAGTGAGGGCAGTAGAGGATCAAATAGGTAAAAAGACAAGGTCCAGTAGAAATTTTTCGATGACAGGAAAGATACTGAACGTAACTTATGAAAGGAGAAAATACAAAAATGTAGCAGTAGCAGATGAAGCAGGCAAAAATGAATACAAACAAAAAAATAAGATTGACAGGAAATGCAAAATGGCTAAGCAGCAATGGCTAGAGGATAAAAGGATTCTGAAGCGTATTTCACTAGGAAAAAGTTAGATACCGCCTACAGGAAAATCAAAGAGGCCTTTGGGGAAAAGAGAAGCAGCTGTATGAATATCAAGAGCTCAGATGGAAAATGTCCTAAGCAAAGAAGGGAAAGGTGGAAGGAGTATGTAGAAGCTATATACGAGGGAGATGAAGACTATATTACAGAAGTGAGGAGGACGTAGATGAAGGTAAAATGGGAGACATGTGAGAAGAATTTAACAGAGCACTGAAAGAAATCGAAACAAGGCCTTGCGAGAAGACAACATATCGTCAGCACTACAGCTTCAGCCACGAAAAAACTCTTCCACCTGGTGAGCAAGATATATGAGACAGGCGAAATACCTTCAGTCTTGAAGAACAACACAATAATTCCGATACCAAAGAATTTAAGTGCTGACAGGTGTGAATATTACCTAACTATCAGTCTAATAAGTCATGATCGCAATACATAACCACAAATTCTTTACAGAAGAATGGAAAAACTGGTAGAAACCCACCTCGGGGTAAACCAGTTTGAATTCCTGAGAAATGTAGTAACACACGAGGCGGTATTGACACGACCACTTATCTTGGAAGATAGATTAAGGAAAGTCAAACCAACGTAGACTTAGAGAAAGCTTTCGACAAAGTTGACTGGAATACTCTCCTTGAAATTGTGAAGGTAGCAGGGGTAAAATACTAGGAGCGAAAGGCTATTTACAGCTTCTACGGATACCAGGCGGCGGTTATAAGAGTGGCTTGAAAGGGAAGCAGTGGTTGAGAAAGTGATAAGGTTTGCAGCCTATTGCCGATGTTATTCAGCATGAACGTTGAGCAAACCGCAAAGAAAACAATATAAAAATTTGTATTAGGAATTAAAGGTCAAGGAGAAGAACTAAAAACGGAGGTTTGGCGATGTCATTGTAATTATGTCAGAGACAGCAAAGGATTTGGAAGAGGGGTTGAAGAGAATGGACAGTGTCTTGAGAGGAGAAAATAAACGAAAACAAGGATAATGGAATGTAGTTTAATTAAATCAGGCAATGCAGAGGGAACTATATTAAGAAACTGGACACTTAAAGTAGTTGCTGAGGTTTGCTATTTGGGCAGCAAAATAACGGATGATGGCCGAAGTGGGGACAATACATAATGTAGACTGTTAATCGCAAGAAAAGCGTTTCTGAGGAAGCTACATTTATTAACGTCGAATAAAGATTTTAGTGCTGGAAGTCTTCTCTGGAAGTGTTCGTGTGGAGTGTAGGCAGGTTTGGAAGTGAAACATGGACGATAAGCGGTTTAGACAAAAGGAGACTAGAGGGTTTGGAATGCGGTGTCACAGGAGAATGCGGAAGATGGGTATATCAAGTGACTAATGTGGAGGTAAATGGAATTTGGGAGAAAAATTTATGACCTAACTTGACTAAAGAAGGGGTAGGCTGATAAAAATTTGGAGACATCAAGGGATCACCAGTTAAGCACTGTGGAGAAGTGTGGGGGAGGGTCAGTTTTCTCAAAAACGGGAGGGGCGGGGGAGGGGTGCGTTTTGAGCTCAAATATTTTAAAGTACTTCAGTTTTGCTTGTACACAGGTGACCTGGAAAACATGAGCAAACCCGAGCCGTATCAGTTGACCGTGACTGACGCATTCCTCTTGTCAGCCAGGCTATTGTCCTGTGTGTGTGTGTGTGTGTGTGGAGTCTCGCCTAGTTTCGTAGCAGCGCGAAGCAGTAATTGTGGAAGCGGTGTTCCGGCCCTGCTCTGGGCGCCAGAGGGCAGAGCTGTTTCCGGCGCAGCGGCCCACATTCCTCGGCTGGCGCGCCTTTGAGCCTCATAACTGACGGACCGCAACTATGCCACGTGTTGTACTTTAATCGCGACGAACGTTGTTTCCCGCTGAGCATTCTCTCTGCTAAGGGGAGCACATTAATTTTGATCTGCACTGGACAGGGCGACCCGAATATGCCGAGACACTGCAGTACCGTTACGAATTTACAACGCTTAAAGCTGACCCCTTTTGCTCTGGCACCTCGACTTTATGTTACAGTTACGACTATCTGTCATTTTGTGCGCCTTCCTCTCGCAGTACGTGAAACTTGTTTCCTTGAGTTGTAGTTTCCTTTGGAAATAAACCTGTAAGTGATATGAAATCGTATATTAAGATAAACGAATTAAGCTTTGATTTATTGACACGACGCCTAATTCTGGATATATTCACGACCCAATAATCTCTTTGGCAGCGCAGTTTGAATTCTAAAATAAGAAAAGGAAATAGTCACAGCATACCGTTTGACTGCAGTTTCTCAGATGGTTACATATTTTCAGCGTTCCAACAAATAAGTTGATTGATGATGTGAATCGGAAGACAAAGGCTGTATACAGGGTGGGCCACTGATACTGACCGGGCCAAATATCTCACGAAATAAGCATCAAACGAAAAAACTACAAAGAACGAAACTCGTCTAGCTTGAGGGGGAAACCAGATGGCGCTGTGGTTGGCCCGCTAGATGGCGCTGCCATAGGTCAAACGGATATCAACTGCGTTTTTTTTAAATAGGAACCTCCATTTTTATTACATATTCGTGTAGTACGTAAAGAAATATGAATGTTTTAGTTGGACCACTTTTTTCACTTTGTGATAGTCATAAAGGTGTAAGTACGTGGTACGACGTAACATTCCGCCAGTGCGGACGGTATCTGCTTCGTGATACATTACCCATGTTAAAATGGACCGTTTACCAATTGCGGAAAAGGTCAATATCGTGTTCATGTATGGCTAGTGTGATCAAAATGCCCAACCGGCGTGTGCTATGTATCCTGCTCGGTATCCTGGACGACATCATCCAAGTGTCCGGACCGTTCGCCGGATGGTTACGTTATTTACGGAAACAGGAAGTGTTCAGCCACATGTGAAACGTCAACCACGACCTGCAACAAATGAAGATGCCCAAGTAGGTGTTTTAGCTGCTGTCGCGGCTAATCCGGACATCAATAGCAGACAAACTGCGCGAGAATCTGGAATCTCAAAAACGTCGTTGTTGAGAATGCTACATCAACATCGACTGCACCCGTACCATGTTTCTATGGACCAGGAATTGCTCGGCGACGACTTTACGCGTCGTGTACAGTTCTGCCACTGGGTACAAGAGAAATTACGGAACGATGACAGAGTTTTTTCACGCTTTCTATTTAGCGACGAAGCGTCACATTCACCAACAGCGGTAACGTAAACCAGCATAATATGTACTATTGGGCAACGGAAAATCCACGATGGCTGCGACAAGTGGAACATCAGCGACCTTGGCGGGTTAATGTATGGTGCGGCATTATGGGAGGAAGGATAATTGCCAGCCATTTTATCAAAGTCAATCTAAATGCTGCAATGTAAGCTGATTTCCTACGTAAGTTCAACCGATGTTACTACAAGATGTTACACTGCATGACAGAAAGGCGATGTACTTCCAACATGATGGATGTCCGGTATATTGCTCGCGCGCGGTTGAAGCTGTATTGAATAGCATATTTGATGTCAGGTGGACTGGTCGTCGAAGCACTTTCACCGGATCTGACGTCCCCGGATTTCTTTCCGTGGGGAAACTTGAAGGATATTTGCTATCCTGATCCAGCGACAACGCCTGACAACATGCGTCAGCGCATTGCCAATGCATGTGCGAACATTACGGAAGGTGAACTACTCGCTGTTGATAGGAATGTCGTTACATGTATTGCCAAAAGCATTGTCGTTGACGGACATAATTTTGAGAATTTATTGCATTTATGTGGTATTTACACGTAATCACGCTGTAACAGCATGCCTTCTCAGAAATAAGTTCACAAAGGTACATGTATCACACTGGAACAACCAAAATAAAGTGTTCAAACGTACCTACGTTCTGTATTTTAATTTAAAAAACCTACCTGTTACCAGCTGTTCGTCTAAAATTGTGAGCCATATGTTTGTGACTATTACAGAGCCATCTATCACAAAGCGAAAAAAGTGGTCCAACTAAAACATTCATATTTCTTTACGTACTACACGAATATGTAATAAAAAATAGGGGTCCTATTTTAAAAAAACGCAGTTGATATCCGTTTGACCTATGGCAGCGCCATCTAGCGGGCCAACCATAGCGCCATCTGGTTTCTCCCTTCAAGCTAGATAAGTTTCATCCTTTGTAGTTTTTTCGTTTGACGCTTATTTCGCGAGATATTTGGCCCGGTCACGATCAATGGACCATCCTGTATAACACTAAGAGATATGAGCACATATACACTGTATAAAATCTGCAACAGCATTCCTGGAACCAGTGACCAAATCCTACCTCCCACAGCCTGGAAATCGTGCATACAACAGAGGGAGATATTCAACACTTTTAATGTGAGAGAACTATGTATAAGCTGAAGTATTTCATTGTCTGCACCATGGTCACTCCTTGGCCACAACCTAGACGAAAGGGGCTTCTCATAACGTGTATGGGGAGGATGGCGTCACACGATGCAGAGATCACAAATAAGTACAAGAATTCAATTAACGGCTTGGGTAAGCGGAAACGAGTAAAGGAAAAATTGAATTATTTTATATCGACCTCAGATGAATCAAACATCGAGCATTTTCCACGTGGGTGTCACAGTACACGTGAAACATGAGTCGAAATTCTAGCAATCACAAAGATACGTATTCGCTGCACAGCAGCGAGTACAGGACGGAACTACGAAACTGAGTGCATAACTATTCGGTCTGAATACCTATGATCCGATTCTATAATCAGTTTCGAACTTAACGAGAAAGTGGTGATCCGTGAACATCTGTAATTTCTCAAGTCTAACCACCAAAAAAGATTCGCCACTCATCGCAAATTAAACAAGCCAAAAGATCATAAAATAACTGCACGAAAACGAATAAGCGCACGAGTGGCCGGCCGCTGTGGCCGAGAGGTTCTAGGCCGTTTGAACCATTTGAACAGAACTCAAAGAGTCTTCATAATATAATCGATGCTGACTAGAGGACGTCTCCGCGAAAAGTTTGCAAAACCTGGTTTCGCGAGTTAAAAGAAACGAAATGCAGCGGAAATGGAAGTGTTTTAACAGGATATTGTTGTTGTGCATTAGCTTTCTTTTTTTTCTTAGCACTCTCTTTTCATCTGTTGTTTGTTTTGACACATAACTGCTGCTTTTTGTTATTTTATTTTTCCCTTTATATCATCTTCTCCAGAACTGCCATTGTCCAGCCATTTGAATTGTAATTACACGTTATCCGCCCCTCGTGACTTGATACTGCCTGGAAAATATATCAGGGAAAATACAACATGTTATTGCAGAAGGTTTACGATTTATTTTATTACATTTGTGAATTATGAGCAGTTAGGGAAGGTTCTGCACTGGCCCGTGCAGTGCTCCGATATGAGATCGAAAGCGGCATATAAGCTCTGTACCTGAGTCGTTATCCAGTGCCCCCTTTGCGTCCCGCCAGGGGATATACACACTCTTTGCGGTTGTAGTTACACTTGGCGTTTGTAACTGGCAGCCGTGGCGGGAGAACGCACCGAAGCACTCGGACGAAAGCAACAGCAGTGGTGTAGTATTTCGAATTGTTTCGAATACAGTGCAGTGCTCTCTATATTTTCCGGAATGTACACTCCTGGAAATTGAAATAAGAACACAGTGAATTCATTGTCCCAGGAAGGGAAAACTTTATTGACACATTCCTGGGGTCAGATACATCACATGATCACACTGACAGAACCACAGGCACATAGACACAGGCAACAGAGCATGCACAATGTCGGCACTAGTACAGTGTATATCCACCTTTCGCAGCAATGCAGGCTGCTATTCTCCCATGGAGACGATCGTAGAGATGCTGGATGTAGTCCTGTGGAACGGCTTGTCATGCCATTTCCACCTGGCGCCTCAGTTGGACCAGCGTTCGCGCTGGACGTGCAGACCGCGTGAGACGACGCTTCATCCAGTCCCAAACATGCTCAATGGGGGACAGATCCGGAGATCTTGCTGGCCAGGGTAGTTGACTTACACCTTCTAGAGCACCATGGATGGCACGGGATACATGCGGACGTGCATTGTCCTGTTGGAACAGCAAGTTCCCTTGCCGGTCTAGGAATGGTAGAACGATGGGTTCGATGACGGTTTGGATGTACCGTGCACTATTCAGTGTCCCCTCGACGATCACCAGTGGTGTACGGCCAGTGTAGGAGATCGCTTCCCACACCATGATGCCGGGTGTTGGCCCTGTGTGCCTCGGTCGTATGCAGTCCTGATTGTGGCGCTCACCTGCACGGCGCCAAACACGCATACGACCATCATTGGCACCAAGGCAGAAGCGACTCTCAACGCTGAAGACGACACGTCTCCATTCGTCCCTCCATTCACGCCTGTCACGACACCACTGGAGGCGGGCTGCACGATGTTGGGGCGTGAGCGGAAGACGGCCTAACGGTGTGCGGGACCGTAGCCCAGCTTCATGGAGACGGTTGCGAATGGTCCTCGCCGATACCCCAGGAGCAACAGTGTCCCTAATTTGCTGGGAAGTGGCGGTGCGGTCCCCTACGGCACTGCGTAGGATCCTACGGTCTTGGCGTGCATCTGTGCGTCGCTGCGGTCCGGTCCCAGGTCGACGGGCACGTGCACCTTCCGCCGACCACTGGCGACAACATCGATGTACTGTGGAGACCTCACGCCCCACGTGTTGAGCAATTCGGCGGTACGTCCACCCGGCCTCCCGCATGCCCACTATACGCCCTCGCTCAAAGTCCGTCAACTGCACATACGGTTCACGTCCACGCTGTCGCGGCATGCTACCAGTGTTAAAGACTGCGATGGAGCTCCGTATGCCACGGCAAACTGGCTGACACTGACGGCGGCGGTGCACAAATGCTGCGCAGCTAGCGCCATTCGACGGCCAACACCGCGGTTCCTGGTGTGTCCGCTGTGCCGTGCGTGTGATCATTGCTTGTACAGCCCTCTCGGAGTGTCCGGAGCAAGTATGGTGGGTCTGACTCACCGGTGTCAATGTGTTCTTTTTTCCATTTCCAGGAGTGTATCTGTTTAACATTTTTGTTGTAAATATCGTGTTTTTTAGAGTTTTCGTTCGTTTCATGTCTTCCCTGTTTCTAAACGGACTCTAAGCGGAAATCGGTGGCGTATTTTCGAGCTTCTATTCACCGTACAATCGTTAAGTTCTGTCTAGTATCGATTGTAGTGATTTAATTAACTCATAACTTCCTGTTAGCATCGGTTTAAGATCGTTGTCAGAAAATATCGTGATTTTATAGCTTTCATTCACTTCGGGTCTGGTGCTACCCACGTTCAACGATCTTCGATCGTGTTATTCTAAGACTGCCTGACGTCTGGAAGTTAGTTGCAAAGCTCACCGGAAGATAAAATTTTACTGATTAGTACGTTATTAGAGTTTAAGCGTGTAGTAGTGCTCATTAGTTTACTGTAAAAGTTGCATCATGTGTGACAAAAGTGGACTTCATACATGTTAAGTGATATGGGAGGAACATGTGAAGACTGTGGATTGCTGTTTCACTGGGGAGAATTCAGCGATGAAGATAAAGTGTCAGATGAGGCTCTTCCGTGGAGTTGTAGACTATGTAGTCGAGACTAGACATGGGAGATAGAATTTTGACCCCCGGGCAGAACAAAAAACGGGATATTTTGAATTACATAAGTTAAAGGCGGATACTCCAAGTGAGAGCTGTGGGAAGGTCACAAGGAATAGGTAAAAGGATAAAACCTTAGAAATCACTTTTCAAATACTGATTAGCAACCACTTTGACTTGTTACCTAAAGAGGGAATGAATCTCAACGAATTTTTGAACTTAGCCCTTTCATGGTGAAAATTTATTTTGTACACAAAGGATTTATAGACACTAGTTGCGATCGGGCATTGATTGGAATCAGTGGGGAAAGTTGCAGATTTGTACCGGATCGGAATATGAACCCAGGTTTCCTGCTTATCAGCCAGTGGCTCTGACCACTGAACCATTACCACACCGTGGTCATTGTAACTGCTCTGACTACCCTAGCACACCGCCAGTCAGACCATTATTCTCAGCTTATCCATACACTACACGCTGCTAGTACCGAAGATTATTAGGAAGGGGCAGGGGGCACTACATCAGTAGTATATGGATAAACAGAGTTTGGGTCTGACGGGTGGTGTGGTAGGGTAGTCCATGATATTTTAAGACTACTGTGTCTGGAAGGCTCAATGCTGAGAGCATCTGCCTATTAAGCAGGCGATCCCGCTTCGAATCTCGGTCCAGCACAAATTTTCGACTTTCCCCATTGATTTCAGTCAACATCCGATCAGAGCCAACGTCTATAATTCTTTTATATCTTAATTCATAATGGCAGCAGGACCAAAATGGTGTGTTTTTTTCAGACATGTCCAAAAGAACAGACACCACTTATATATTTATTTCCTTATATCTGAAAAATAAAACACCTAATCTGTCTCCCTTTCTGATGAATAATACACATTCACTACAAAAAAAAAAAGAAATGAAAATCGGTGCAGTGGGACCAATGAGTCCCATGAACCTAACTAAATCCATTGTTTCGTGTGAACCTAAGATTTTCACAGTTAAATTTTTAGTTTTAGAATTATTTTATCATGATGGCAACTATGCAAATAAAATTAAATGAATATCAAAACATATCTATTCTTCCGACAATTAAGAACATGAAATACCATACACAACTTTTCGACATAACACTTGATGAAGGTTTTGAAATACTAACTTTTCCTACATTCTATGAAGTTTTCCTGGAGGTACATGTCCCACAACGTGCATATGAAGTAAAAAGCAGCAGAGTTACTGAGGTGTTAGTAACGTTTCAAAGCAATGCCTATGATGTCTAAGAAACCACAGTTAGTAAATTCAGACATTCTTGGACTGCAGAAGATCATGATTTTCGTGAAACAGATTCACTGTGCCACTGCTAAACACACGCCTCCGCATTTGAGCGGTCACAGCCTTCTATATACCCACCCCATAGCTCACAGCCTTCTATATACCTACCCCATTGTCTGTAGTAGTTTTCTCCAAGTTACGAAGACACCTCGCACCATGCTGGCGCTAGACGGATAGGAGATATAGACGTCGCGACGTTAAGAACGGCGCAGTACTTTAGCGGGACATATGTATCGCATTGTCCACGAAAGGGTTAATAGGGCACAGCAGACTCTTAGAAACGACTCTAAGGCTAAGTTTGTAGGAAACCCACGTAGAAGGAAAAGAAGAATAGGTGTAGGACAATTGCTACAATAACAGCTACGAGCAGAATACCACCTCACGAAACACAAAGTCAAAAATATCGAAAAAGTAGTTTTTGTATTGATCACAACTTAGAAACATGTGTTTGCGAGTTGTTACTGCAGAATACTTTTCTGGTAATTATAACTGTCCCATTTACCTTGAATACCCTAAATAAGAGCACAAAGGAAATTGTAGAAGAGGAGAAACGGAACGATCAGCTGTTGCGGAGCATGCTTTCCAGCCAGGGAACCACAATATTCGTTTCGAGGAGACGCAAGTACTAGCGGCCACGAGCGGATACTACGAAAGGCTCTACAGGGAGGCAATCGAAATCGCTAAACACCCAAATAATTTCAACCGAAAGGAGGAGGGCGTCAAATTAAACGGTATATGGATGCCGGTGTTAAAGAAGATGTGTACCACTCGTCCACTACTGGGTGATGGCAACGGCGATCGACGGCGACGGACAGCGGCCAATTGCACTGACGTTTTCAAAACACGTGACGTCACGCCGCGGCGCGGGGGCGCGCGGACACGGAATTTAGCGGCAGTTGGTAGCGAGCCAGTGGGTGTGTTGGACCTTCCATCGAGCTACGGACCCCCTTGAAGATGTCTCCCGCAGTCGGAGACGAAACGTTGGGAATCACCACAGAATTCATCAACCGACCACGGCATAACGGGCCGGATAATTATAATGGACACACTAAATAACTGTTTGTCCAGATGCAAATTACAAAATGTTTCAAGCAAATGTTCTTTAGCCGTCAGGGGGACATCAATCAGCATGATTGCCTTCGTTGTAGGTTTGTTTATTACAAAGATATGAACAGCGGTATGACTTTCTTAAATGGTACCCTGTATTTTTCATTCGGTGATCCATTTCCTCTCCTAAAGACCTATTCAAAAATGTATCACAGTGTGCCATTCACTGAAACACAACGTTAATAATTACATAACAAAAACTGATGTTGACGCTCCCAGCGCTTAGTGCAGGTACTCGGGGTAATGGAACACATCCACGTGCTGACGTTGTCAGAAGACAAATGTAAACATATGTAGAATGCACACCCGTCATTCCGTCAACCATCGTCAGTTGTAGAGGTACATTTAGTACAGTGGTATAGTCCTTTTAAATACTGTTGTGTAGAGTAGGCATACAGTAAAGGCTGTCCTTCCTACAAACTGCATAGACATAACGTTTCTTTCATTGTTGTTGTTGTTGTTGAAGGTAGGTGAAATGCCACGCAGGCAGCGGAACTGTACAAAGAGCGATATCCTGACAATAACCCACCTTCCCGACGGATGTTTTCACGTCTTGTTGCACGCTTCAGGAAACGGGAAGTTTCAACCCACGACAACGCAATCGTCGTAGCACTCGCATAGACGAAGCTGCCGAAGTTACTGTTCTCGCTTACGTTGCTATGAATCCACATGTGAGCACACAACAGCTTGTACACGAGATTGGCATTCCTAAAACCACTGTACTTCGTATTCTTACACGTCACCGGTTCCATCCTTACCATGTACCCCTACATCAAGAATTGCATGGGAATGATTTCCAGAGTCTTTGCTAACCCGAACTTGTCCAATGTTCTATTTACTGATGAATGTTCCTTCTCAAACAAAGGACAGGTAAAGACAAGGAACACGCATTATTAGTCCAGCGACAACGCACAATGGCTTAGATGGGTGGAACATAAGCATCAATGGAGAGTTAATGTCTGGTCTGGGACGCTTACTACTACAATTATTGGCCCTTATTTCATCAATGGTAATCTAAACGGCACAGCGTATGCCAACTTCCACAGACAAATTCTTCCTCCTCTTCTGGATGAATTGCCGCTAAGAACCAGAAAGCTTATGTGGTATCAACACGTATCAACACGATGGATGTCCAGCACATAATGCCTCTCGTGCACGTCGTTTTCTGAACCGAAGGTATCCTGCCAGATGGATTGGTCGAGGAGGAGCAGTTACTTGGCCTGTTAGGTCTCCTGAATTAAGTCCTTTGGACTTTTTTCATTCGGGATGCATTAAAGACGTTGTCTATCGCGATATTCCAGCAACTCCAGAGGACATGCAGGAACGTATCGTTCTTGCTTTAATTGTCTTCAGCGGGCAACACTGGAAGCAGGAAACAATCCTTTCATTCAACGAGTCACCAGTGTATCGGTGTCCAGCGTCACTATGAGCACCTTTGAATGTTCTACTCCTGGGAAATGGTACAGGAGAGTCAAAGTCAATTTTGTGCTATGTTTTTACTTGGTTTTCATTTGTTTTCTGACAACTCCAGCAAGTGGACGACTTTGTGATCCCAGGCTCAAAGTTAATGTTGTGTTAGGTAATTAGTAACGTTGTTCAAATGGTTCAAATGGCTCATAACCACTATGCGACTTAACATTTGAGGTCATCAGTCCCCTAGACTTAGAACTACTTAAACCTAACTAACCTAAGGACATCGCACACATCCAGGCAGGATTCGAACCTGTGACCGTAGCAGCCGAACTGAAAAGGTTGGAACCACTCGGCCACAGCGGCCGGCAATAACGTTGTGTTTCAGTGAATGGTACATTGCGATACATTTTCGAATAGGTCATTAGTAGAGGAAATGAATTACCGAATAAAAATACAAGGTGCTATTTAAAAATGTCATATTGCTGTTCATATCTTCGTAAAGAACAAAGCTAAAACGATGGCAATCATGCTGATTTATGTCCCCCTGAAGGCTAAAGTACATTTGCTTGAAACATTTTGTAATTTGCATCTGAACAAACAGTTATTTAGGGTGGTCAAGATAAATGGGACACCCTGTATAGATGCCCTCTAGGAAACTTTCATCTGTTTATGAGTCATCTAGCTGCATTATTGATCTACCTGTCAGACAAGAGGAAACGGTTAGTAGATTGTGGAGATTTCAATACAGATTTCTTAAAAGACACAGACAAGAAAAATGAAGTAGAATTACGATTTGAGTGTACCAATCTAATTTCAGTAGTCAGTTTTCCAACTCGTGTGCAGAAAAATAGTAGGACACTGATTGATAAAATGTTTATAGACATTGCTCAGGTTGAAACGATTAATGTGTACGTAATCGCTAATGTACTATCTGATCATGATGCACCATTAATGGAAATAAACACTAAGGCACCTTACAACCCTGAGATAGGTTCTTATGAAGCAGTGAAGTTTATTAATCAGAACAGGATACAATGTTTTAAGAGTGAGCTAAAAAAGGGTGTCATTGGAGAGGTATATCCAGTAACTATGCTAATGTCAAATTCAATTTATTACTTAGTAAATTTGTGCCAATATTCGAATGTTGCTTTCCTAAAAAATTATACAATATATCCAATACAATAAAAAAACCTAAGTTGTAGATAATTAAGGTAATTAAAATCTCATGTAAGTGGAAGAAGAAAATTTATGTAAAGGCAATAGTGAATCAGTATCCAACATTACTTGCATACTACAAAAAATACGTAGTATTTTAAGAAATTGTTAAAATGTCCAGAAGTGTGTATCTCCTTACAGAAATAAATAATGCCAACAGTAAGAGCAAAACTAAATGGCACACTGTCAAGTGGGAGATAGGACAGCCCGTCACTGTACCAGATTCCATTACAACCAAACTAATGACAATGTTGTGACTGACAATTTGCAAGTTGCAAGTACTTTTAACAATGACTTTCTATATGTAGCAACAAATGTAGAATTAAATGGTTCACTTGAAAAAGCAAGAGAATATATTAAAAATGTTATTCGAGATAAGTTTAAGCAACCATATGTAACAAAAACATCCTTCACTCAAATTAATACAAGCAAAAAATTATAAAAATCAAGAGAGTATGTAGAGTAATGCAATTAAGGACACAATTCTGCAAATTTATGACTTATTAAGTAATGTCCCTTATTAATATATATATATATATATATATATATATATATATATATATATATATATATATAGCACTGGCACAAGAAATCTTTCCAGAAAGGTTAAAATGCACCTATCAGACCAATTCATATGAAAGGGGATAAGACAGGCTGAAACATTTATTGTACAGTTTCCTTACTGAGAACTTTTTCCAAACTATTCGAAAAAATTGCATACTAAACAATAGTCGCATACTTAAGAGGAAGCATTTTAGTTAGCATATCACAGTTTGGATTCCAGAGGGGTTGCTCTACTGGATGTTACTTATACATTCACTCATCAAATACTGCAAGCCTTAAATAATAGTATACTGCTAGTTGGTGTTTTTGTGATCATTCCAAGATGTTTGATTGTATAGATTATGGCACTCCTTTAGAAAAACTAAAGTTTTATAGAATTAATGGCTTCATTCACAGCTGGTTTGAATTGTACTCAACAAACAGAATGCAAAATGTTTTGCTGAATAATTCAGACAATGTTGGAAACGCAGAAAACTTTAGTGATAGGGAAAAACTCACAAAGGAAGTTCCACAGGATTCAACTTCAGCTCCACTCCTATTCCCTATATTTGTGAATGACCTTCCGCTTAACGTTCAGCAAGCAAAATTGATGCTTTTTGCAGATGATGTAATGAGTGCCATTGGAGAGAAAGCATCAGAAGAGCTTGTAAATGTTATTTTCCAAATGATTAAGTGGTTCTGAAAATGGTGTCTCCCTAAATTAGAATTTAGAATTAAAGACTTTTCTGTCGATAGTCAAGCTTAAAAGTTGCGCTATAATGTTTGGACAACTAAATAAAGTGTTATGTTTGAGTGTAACTGACAGCCGCTCATCCTGGCCCCCTTCCACAATTCCTACTATTTGTCCTGTCCTGAGGGTTTAGCAGGGCGTCCCGTACGTACTTGACTGGAGACAGATCTGGTGATTCAACAGGCCAGGGCCAAATGTCGACACCTTGTAGAGCATAGTGGAATATACAGTGGTATGTAGGCGAGAGTCATCCTGTTGGAAAACACCCCTGAATGTTGTTTATGGATGGTAGCACTGTAAGTCGAATCACCACACTGACGCACAATTTTGCAATCAAGATGCGTTTGATAACCAAGAGAACGCTCTTGCTCTCATACGAAATAGCACACCAAAAAATAACTCCAGTTGTATGTTCAGTATATCTAGCATGCAGACAGGTTGATTATAGGTCCTCAATTGGCCTCCCCCTAGCCAACACACAGCCATCATTGGCAACGAGACAGAACCAACTTCCATCAGAAAATAAAACAGACGTTCACCCTGCCCTCCAATGAGCTATCGCTTGTTACCACCGAAGTCGAAATTGGCTGTCGTTTGGGGTCAATGGAATGCACGCTACAGGACGTCTGGCTCGGAGTTGTTCCTAAGTAACCAATTTGTAACAGTTGCTTGTGTCACAGTGGTGCCAACTGCTGCTCAAATTGTTGCTGCAGACACAGTGCGTTGCGCCAGAGCCATACGCCGAATGCTACGGTCTTACTTGTGGGTAGAGCCAGGTGGCCGTCCGGATTCCTTTCGGTTTGCGACAATACATTCCCGTGACCATCGCTGTCAACTAACACGTGCAGAGGCTGCTTCCCTGCCAAATCTGCATGCAATATCGCATATGGAACTATCAGCTTCTCGTAGTCCTATTACACGGTCTCGTTGAAAGGTTATAAACCGGCAATAACGGAACACCTCCGTGACTGAGGACAGCTTACCTTTTTGCAGAAAGCCCTTGTGCTGGCTAATGATTTGTCGACACGCGAACGCAAAATTGTAGAGGCGACTGAAATTATGTATTTAGCAGCCAGACAACATCTGCAAAAAGGGCGGATACAAACTTCCGGCGTCCTGGCTGCCGGCTATCCCTGTCCAACGACCTGCGAGCGCTCGCGGCACAGAAGCCGCACCGGGAAACGAAGCGACAGCCTAAACAAGCAGCTCCGAGCACACCAGGAAGCAAACGTGGCCACCAGAAGCCAAGCGCTGATTTGCATTCTGTCACCAATCAATGACAAGCATGTGCTTTCCTATCTGAGACACGCGTACCTCCCTCCAGTATTTCAACGAAGGCTTAATCAGTCTTATATCAAACAATTAAATATTATATGCAGAGATAGGAAATTACGGGTACAACTGAAATAGCGAAACACTTCACTGCAATTTGCATTTATTGTAACAAATGGTTCAAATAGCTCTGAGCACTATGGGACTTAACATCTGTGGCCATCAGTCCCCTAGAACTTAGAAATACTTAAACCTAACTAACCTAAGGACATCGCACACATCCATGCCCGAGGCAGGATTCGAACCTGCGACCGTAGCGGTCACGCGGTTCCGGACTGAAGGCGCGTTAAAGAACTGGTTATGAAACAGTCACTTATAACATCAAGACAGGCACACTCCACTTAAACGGAAAATAATAGCAAGTTTACACATTGACTAGAACATGAAGGTGAATAACCGGAAAGTACATCGTCCACAACACCTTACAGCGACAGTTAACTTCGAATAAGTTCCTTTCTTTACAATATGACATTAAGTACAGCTCAATAGTAATAAAAACAAACATTTAAATTCTACCGATATATATATATATATATATATATATATATATATATATATATATATATATATACAATGATGTTGCAGCATGAAGTGCAAACTCCAGAGCCCCAATATAGCCTTAACCCAAGGCACGATTAAAAACAGGTGGAAAAACAATAAATTGGAAATTGACAAATCTGTACTCAAAGGAGGCGTATTCCATCTAAACACCCAAAAAATGGCAACTTAATGGCTACCTAGAGTAACAAAATTAAGAACAGCATGCTTATAAAGTAACTAGACTAAAGGAATAAATAAGACATACGCGGCTTCTGACGGCCGACGGACTGTTTTCGGCTATTGAGCAGTAATTAATTTAAGCTAGCTACAACATACGCCAACCAGGTTGGCGGCGTATTTAAAGATAAGCGTCGAGCAAGAAATCTGGTCAGAAGGTAATGGAGCCAGTACTAATTTACAACTAACTACAGCATTGAAATCAACTGATGACAGGTTGACCATTACCGATGTGGCATACGATGGACAGTCAACAGACTGAACACTCAGCTGAAACCCACGTGTAATGCTGAGAGGCGGAACGCCCAGCCCAAAGCATGTTTAGCGCAGATACCTAGTTTGAGAGCAAAACAACCCTGGCAACACGATGATGTTGCAGCATGAAGTACGAACTCCAGAGCCCGAATATAGCCTTAACCCAAGGCAAGACTATAGCATACTAGTTTCTCTCTCAACTAAAGTTTCCAAAACAATCAAAACTAGCGGGATTCCCTTACACGGCAGACGTGCCAACACTTTCGTACATAGCCCAGAATCAACTAGCGCAACATAAATCGTTGGCACATATCAGATAATATTTTAAAACACATACTTAAATACATTCTTTTTTACCACAAGCCTTAGTTCACAGGTTAGGCTCTGTTATTAATGCCACGCGCATAGTGTACCAAGTTAAGGTCTACAGTTTGCCATTTAACACGCGTCGTGACGAGGAAAGAAAGAACCCGGCTAATTAATGTAAAGTCACTACTTGGATTCAGTATTTGACGATGCGCTCAAAACCAACAGACAAAGGTGAGAGTCGAGTTTACACTCGCAAGCAGCACACGCAGAACACGAGCATAAGGTGAACATAAAATAAACTGTAAGCGTAGGCTTCCGCGGCCGTTGTCTTCTTCAATAAAATTCTTCAGGGTATCAGACCGCATCGTCATAATTTAAAATGCGCCAACGTTTCGGCCAGCGTTGCAGCTAGCCTTCATCAGGGCCTTACGTTAACTGCTAAATGAAGGGAGAAGACTAATAGGGAAGAGGAGAAGGAGGCACAGAGCATTGCTGTGTTACCATATGTACAAGGGGTCACCGAACGTACTGGAAAAATTCTACGAAAATCCGACATCAAACCAATTTTCCGAAGCAGAAACAAAATATCAGACATGCTCGGTTCTACCAAGGATGCAGTTGACAAACTACACAGAGCTGGCGTGTATGAAATTGGTTGTGCGTGTGGATTAGTCTACATAGGTGAGACGGGACGTCCGATTAGCACAAGGCTCTCGGAACATGAAAGATATATCCCCCTGAAACAACACACTAAGTCAGCAGTGGCGGAACACCGAGACGAGTGCGGGAAACCAATATTTTTTCAGGATGCCCGCGTCCTGGCGAAACAGCCTCTCACTTTCAAAGGAAGATTAGAGAGGCGATAGAAATAGCCGAAAGACCCGCCAACATGAATAGAGAGGACGGGTACAAGCTTCCGAGGTCTTGGCTGCCTGCAATAGCAGGGCTACGGAGCGGCGGCAGAGCCGTGGCGGCCATGCAGACACGCGGAGAGCCGCAGTAGTGGTCGCGAGCACACAAAGCAATGGCACGCCGCAGCCGGCTTCAGGACAGCATGGAAACAGTGTGACGTCACAGCCATCACCTATTCGCTATTCGTCCGTCTCCTCCAATGGGATGGATTAATATAAAGACCAATAGAAAACAGCTATTTCAGCCAATGACAGATAATAAAGGAAACACCAATAAAGCATACCTTTCACCCGTCCTCCTCCTCCTTTTACAGCCAATCAAGTAACGACACGGTTTTCTCGTGCAGCTATTTAAGGAACCAAGTGTGTTCATTTAGCAGTTAACGTAAGGCCCTGATGAAGGCTAGCTGCAACGCTGGCCGAAACGTTGGCGCATTTTAAATTATGACGATGCGGTCTGATACCCTGAAGAATTTTATTGAAGATTAAATAAACTGCTCCTTGTTCAATCATTTACACACCGACGAAACAAATAATCTTTGCCGAATTACTGCAGACGCCGGAATCCCCAGTCGCTTGCAGATGACTCAGATAATTGTCTAAACGTCTTACTTTAAGTCCGATGACATTCGTAGGATGGGAGTTTCAATGGACAACCAGACCTCATCCCCTTGGATCCACCAGCGACCAAGGCAGAAACACTGGCTGCTGTCAGGGCTTCAACGATGCATCACTTCAACGATGCATCACTTCAACGATGTATCACACCTGACACGAGTCACGCCAAACCATCAATAAAACGGCGTGGCCTCCTGTACGCTCCCAGACGTACGCAATCAGATTTTCTCCTGCCTACCGACGCTCTCCCGCAGACACGGCAAGCAGCCGGCCGCAGCTAGAGAGCCTATATAGGGGGAGAGTGGCCAACCGGACGATAAGGCGGCCATTTTTCTGCAAAACTGCGGGCGGGACTTTTGAGTGGCCAGTAGTGGGGTAGTGGAGTACACACTCATCGAATCCAAAGCACAAGACAATATGGCGAAATCATTCGTTAAATGCCTTTCTTTACAGCTATAATATACTCATAGTAGCCTACTGTGGTGTCACCGCCAGACACCACACTTGCTAGGTGGTAGCTTAAATCGGCCGCGGTCCATTAGTACACGTCGGACCCGCGTGTCGCCACTGTGTGATCGCAGACCGAGCGCCACCACAAGGCAGGTCTCGAGATACGATATAGCACTCGACCCCAGTTGTACGACGACTTTCCTAGCGACTACACTGACGAAGCCTTTCTCTCATTTGCCGATAGACTGTTAGAATAGCCTTCAGCTAAGTCCATGTCTACGACCTAGCAAGGCGCCATTAACCGTATCTGAAGATAGTCTTATTTGTATTATCAAGAGCGATGTACCACAAGGATAAATAAAAGATAAGTATTCGAGGAGCTGCATACTTTTCTTATTAGCTTTCACTACTTATCCTGTTCCAGACTTGACGCCAGTCGGCGTGTGTGTACGCGTGCCTTTCGGCTCCCTTCTCAGTGTGGCGTAGCTAGCTTGTTACGCCACAACACCTACTACGTACAGCACAGGAAAATTTGATACAGTGGCTGCAAAAATTATTCGTTACTTTCATTGCAGCTTAGCAATATTCTTAAACATTAGATATACTATCCCATTTCAATTCCATGTTTCTAAGAATAATGTGTTATAATAATTTTTACACAGCCAATTTACAGGTCTGTTTTCAAATTTAACAATGTATATTGCAAGTTGTTTTATGTGTAGTAAAATGCAAAAACTACTTACTTCGCATAGATAAGAGTACTTGGTTGGTTTCCACAAGGCTCCTGTTTGATTTATGTCAGCCCTGTTGACTGCGACTGCCCACTGCTTTCGTCTTTCTTCATTACGTGGAAACGCTAACATGCGAAATCCACTTTGGCCACTATTGGAACAACCAACTGCAGCACAACCTGGCATCGTTTACGAACGTCTGCAGAACGAATTGCAGATGTCAAAAACAATACTGTACAATTACTAACGTGTTTACTTCAAACATGTAGGCCTTCCAACTTCATCACAAAACGCTTCATTATTTGAACTCGTGTTTAAGTTCGCAAACGCTAATTACGTACTAAAAACGATATACAACTAAATCGAACATGCATGCACAACGCATAACAAGTCTCTCAATAATTCAAATACCTTTTAATCGTTTCCAAAAGTCCTCTGAACTTCAATTTAACTCAAAAGCACGGAGTACATAGGAAGTGCGGGAGATGTTTGGCGCCGTTTTTCTGCCAAAGCTAATCAACCAGTCACGGGCAACTTCAACTATGGCCACTCTCTCCCTATACAGGCTCTCTAGCCGCAGCAACGCCACAGCGCCCTCTGGTTAGGGTAAGGAAACTGCAGAGTGCGGAGCGGGAATTTCAAAAGGAACGCGCTACAGACAAGGAGGAAAGGCAGAGAAGCAACCGTGACATATCGTCGCGGTGCACTACCCTCCGCCCTCCACCATGACTAGCTTATTATATTTAGAGCCAATAAAGTTTCAAAAAATATGAGATATCGACACAGATGGTTTGCAATAAATAGAGCCGCCTTTCCTCCACCAAAATTAGTCTAGCCCTGAGGGAGGCCGTTGTAAAACGGTCGAAACGGGTTTTCATTTATAATGAAAATATTTTGCACAGTCACTTGATACAACAAACACAACAATTTTAATCGTCATACAGGGAGGCAGATGGCCTGGCCTGTGCTTGGCCCTAGCCCAGTATAGCCGACTGTCACTCATAATCGACGAAAATAAATGAAACCTAGCTTTTGGAAACTTGTTCCTTCATCAGGAAGGAGAGAGAAAGGAGGGAAAAATGGCAGAAGGAGAGAAAGTGGTTGCAGATCATTGACAACCTAGGGATAACAGGGGGAAGGTAAGCAAAAATGGACTAAAGCGTGTCAAAGGGAAGTGAAAGATGGTGCATCGTAAGTACTCTCCCAGATTCAAAGCAAAAATGAGTGACTCAGAAGGAAAGAGGTATATGTGAGGTAAATAAGATGAATAATACTAAGTAAGAAGAGAAATAAAACAAGTTAAATAATGAAAAATGATAAGAAATGAAGAACAGAAAATGAAAAGTGAAAAGAGGGTTAACTACACATATGAAAGAAAGTGTGTAAAACAAATAAATAAGCAAAGGACAAATGAGAAGAGAGGAGTAGACGTTAACACAGGTTGAGTTCAGGGAAGGTGGCGGGATGAAGGGATATATTGGAAGGCAAGTTCCCATTTGTGCAGTTCCCAGGGGCTCCTGTGGTATTGCAGTCGCTTAGGTCCCTACAGTTATATTGGAAGACATGCTCCACCACTGAGTATTGGGCTTCCCCCAGGCGGACAGTTCGCTCGTGACCATTCATGTGCTCATCCAGTGTGGCAGTTTGGTAGTTGTCATACCAATTTAACATCCCCGGACACCAAAATTAGTCAGTACCTAGAAATATCACTATAAGCATTATTCAATATCGTGTAATTCCGCCCCTGGAGGTGATGAATGTCTGTATTCGGTTAGGAAGTGTGTCCACGAGGTTGCACAGATACGTCATATCCTTTTAAGCCACTTGTTGAAAATCTATTCGCGCAATGCCACCTGTCTACGACGTTTTGCCTGCTGTTCCAACGTGTCACACAAATTTTCTGTGGAATGCAAGACAGGTGATTTTGCAGGCCAGTGGAGATGGAAGAGTTTTCAGAAAAACAGTCACAAATCCTTTCGACCCCCTGTTGTCGTCCTAAAAAATAAGAGTGTCAATAGCATATTTATCATGCAGGTGTTATCTTAAAGTCAGTATGTGATCATTCAGAATGCTGAAATAAAAATGCTACTTCATGTTAATGGTCACCTTAGTGGGAGGTCCTAAGAAAAGAAAAACACGCCCAAAACATGGCACACCAACTTCCAGCTTGAACCTGACATTCCACACTTCCAGGATGAAATACTTCATTTGGCCTTCGGTTCATTCCACAACGCGCGTCACTTGAATTGTACGTAAAAACGTGATTCGTCAGACCACATTACGTTCCAGCAGTGAGCTTCTGCCCATGTTCGATGATCTCTTGCCCAGCTTTATGTTCCTGCGTGAGCAATGGCAGCTTGCGAGTGACCGACTCCAAATGTTCATTGTATGCAGTTCCCGTAAGAATGTTCTGACGTTAACGGGTATGGATTGACCTCACTGCTTGCAGTAACTGCTATCAACATGGAAGCGACTTTGATTCACAAAGCGTGAAATGCGTCTCTGGTATCTCTCATACAGAATCTTTTTCTGAGCACAATTCTGACGTCGTATATCGTGACCACCACTGCTTTTAGATACATTGAACAGTCCGCAGGACACACCAACACATCCAGCAACTTCACACGCCGTATGGCCATGAGCACGGCCAAACACTATTGCCCCTTTTTCCCATCCTTTCACGTTTTTACATTTACCCATGTTTAGGTACAATGTCGGCTTGAAACATAAATGTATGCTCACGTAGAGGCAGTGTGCGAGCGACTGAGCACCTGATTCGATCGCTGCATCTGTAAAGGCATAACGATTTGTTTTTGCATGCGTGCTTGGGGGGGGGGGGGGGACGACGACTATTCTTTCTCTGGAGAGCTTACATCAAACTGATAAATGACATGTGTTGTTTCACATGTTGTCCTGATTCGAAGAGGCTCGTACTGTTAGCCAAAGAACAGGTACTTAGAAACTGTACTTTTTGTGCAAACATAGACTTTTTCCGCGGAACAGTGCCTATTGACATTAACAAACGAAGTTATATTAGAATGTCAGAGGTGTTTGCTGTAGGATTCTATGCGAGTGGTTTACGAGGTATCGAATTTTGAAAAGTTCTCACACCAACACTTGGACAATACCTGTGGTAGTACACACTAAAGAACAACAAAAGCGCATGCACAAGTTTTCTGGCTCATGACAAGTAACGAGAAATTGAACATCACAGATAGTGTTCAAAATGACCGCCGGCGGCTGTGGCCGAGCTGTTCTATGCGCTTCGGTCCGGGACCGCGCTGCTGTTACGGTCGCAGGTTCGAATCCTGCCTCGGGCGTAGATGTGTGTTATGTCCTGAGGTTAGTTAGATTTAAGTAGTTCTAGGTCTAGGGGCTGATGACCTCAGTTGTTAAGTCCCCGCTTAGACCAATTTGAACCATTTCAACCAAAATGTCCACTGGTAGCAGCAATACACGCTTTCAATCGGGTATGCGACGACTGCTGCACATTTGCTAGCATTTCAGCAAAGGTGTCCGAGCAGGCTCCAGCAATACGTCGTTGCATAACATCGCGTGTAGTTGACATGTTCTTGTAGAAGGTATCTCTTCAGCTTTCCTCACAGTAAAAAGTCTACAGGCGTCCAATCCAACGGTTTGGGAACAGTTCGTGAAGTCTTGCTGTAGTACTTCGTGCAATACGGACTGGACAGCCATCATGTTCGTACCTCAGATTTTTCTTAGTCTGCAGAGGAACGCCTTCTAGCATACGTGGAAGGTGGTCTCTTGGGAAGATACAATACTTGTGCACGTTCAGCGTTCCGTCTATGAACAACGGTCCTATGAGTTGATGGTTCGCTATCGCCACACCAGAAGCTTACACTCCGTCGACGCTGATGTTACTCCTGACGAAGCCAATGGCGATTGTCAACAGACCAATTGCATATTTCGACAGTTTACGTGGCTATGATTGGTAAACGTGGCTTCATCGCTGAACAAGATACAAAATACAGCTGGAGAGTCCTGTCGTAATGGCCATGTACAGAAGTTAACACGATTCTCGTAATCGTTTCCACGCAGCTCTTGATGGAGAGAGATGTGATAGGGGTGGAAACTATGTCTATAGAGGATACGTAGAACACTTACATTACACATCCCACTTCCTCGAGCGATTGCTTGAGAGCTAGCGTGCGGATCAAATGCAACAGCACATGACATTAATTTCACCCTCTTCTGTCGTCACGTGTTTCCCTTGTTACGTTGTCTGTGTGTTACACTACCACTTTCACGTAACTGGTTGAAGAAGTTGATAAATAATTTCCGATGTAGTGTCTTAATGGAAAATATTAGTTTTTCTTGTTATTTAGTTAGTGTCTTTTGGAAGGAGAAATTATTAAAGTCGTGGACACAAAATGTTTTTGCAAGTGCTGTACGTTGTAAATGAATGGACACAAAATGTTACTGCAAGAGGTGCGTTATAAATGTTTAAAGGTTGTAAGTATTTAAGATAAGAAAGTCTAACACTTCGTCTATAAACGTGAAATTAATTACGTGGGTTCTTGTAAGTACACTTTTTCACTATACGTAGACCGCATAAATAATATCTATCCACTTTTATACTCGGTATTTTATATATTAAAAGTAACTAGAGATTAAATCTTTAAAAGTATTTCGGTACAAGTGAAAATAATTAAGTCTGTCTGTGCAAGAAAAACAATCTCGCGACGTTCAGCGTCTGTGTATACGTGCGCATAAAGTATGAATTAGACACCACAAAACACAGTTTCAGTACTGCAAAATATCCTCCATAAATTAGTAACGCTGTTAAGGTTGAATATCTTTCACTTTTACACCAGCATAAACTGAAAATTAATTATTTCGCCTTATGCGTTGAGCCGTTGTCGATTCTGGACTTTCAACTCACATCAGTTCTATAACTTTTGTAGAAAAATATTTGTGGTAGTCATATCTCAGAACTCCTGTGGAACAGTAATATAACTAGAATAAGATTTTCACTCTGCAGAGGAGTGTGCGCTGTTATGAAACTTCCTGGCAGATTAAAACCGTGTGCTGGACTGAGACTCGGGACCTTTGCCTTTCGCAGGCAAGTGCTCTACCATCTGAGTACCCCAAGCACGACTCACCACCCCTCCTCACAGCCTCAATTCTGCCAGTACCTCGTCTCCTACCTTCCAAACATCACAGAAGCTCTCCTGCGAACCTTGCAGAACTAGCACTCCTGGAAGGAAGGATATTGCGGAGACATGGCTTAGCCACAGCCTGGGGAGATGTTTCCAGAATGAGATTTTCACTGTGCAGCGGAGTGTGCGCTGTTATGAAACTTCTTGGCAGATTAAAACTGTGTGCCGGACCGAGACTCGAACTGTCTGTGTGCTTTAGACTGCACCGGCGTTAAGTTCGTCTCCGCAGCAGCGTGTGCTAAAAATGCTGAAAATTCAAGAATGTGGCAAACGGGACTTACAGTTCTACAAATGGAAACATGTAATCACATTTACTGCTAAGTCTCTATTTCATAATAAATCAAATTTAACAGATCTGTGTACAGAAATTCTGTACAACTCACATCGAGTACATCAGATCAATAGCAAGCGAACAAAACGCCTAGATAAAAGCAAGAGACAGAAAACCGAACAGAGCCCAGCATCATAATCCTATCGCACGATTATATATATTAAATTATAGCAGCCAACACCTACATGTTGGATTCTTCTATACATATCCTCTTCATAGTCTTTAGCAATCACAAACTACATATTTACTAAATGTTCAAATTTATAGATTTCACCACCGTTTCTGGTATCAGAATAATAATGCACTATTAACAAAAATCCACAAAATTTGTATATTTTATATTCAGTTACCAAAAGTGTACATGGGGACACTATACCGAGATAGAAATATCGTGTCGCATACACCATACAAGCAAACTGCATTCTTTCTACACTCTCCATGGGTCATGAGAAGGTCGGCCTTTTCCACATTCGTGCGGTAGCGTTCTCGCTTCCCGAGCCCGGGTTCCCGGGTTCGATTCCCGGCGGGGTCAGGGATTTTCTCTGCCTCGTGATGACTGGGTGTTGTGTGATGTCCTTAGGTTAGTTAGGTTTAAGTAGTTCTAAGTTCTAGGGGACTGATGGCCATAGATGTTAAGTCCCATAGTGCTCAGAGCCAACCATTTTTTTCCACATTCGTATATCGTACCGTACCGTTACGACCTACTGCTTGGATCGTCACGCACGAACTGATTAGCAAATCGCAGTGCATTCAAGAAACACACAATTACACTGTAAACAAACATAACATCGTACCTAGCAACTAAGCAGGTTGAATAGCACAACCAAGTGTCGATGTGCAAAATTCGCACAATCTTATATCTCGTAAATGACTCGTGCTAGACTTCTGCAACAAATACCACCGACATTCTAATTTAGCCCACTTGTGGTTTGTTAATGTCAATAGGCTTTGTTCCACTCAGAAAAGTGTACGTTTGCACAAACAATACATTGTCTATTGGCTAACAATACGAACTGTTGACTACCAATCCATTCTATGAAAACTGCTCATCAGTAGCATCGTTTTAGGTGACTCATCCTGTATGTATACGTGTGACATATTTGTGTGTGTGTGTGCGCCCCTTTTCACTTCCCATTTTCATTTTTTTCATTTTCATTTCTCATTAGCTTTCATTATTTATTTATTTCGTTATCCTTCTCTGCTTACTTAGTATTATTCGTCTCCTTCATCTTACATATACATCTTTACTTCTCAGTCTATTTTCTTTGCTCTGAAGCTAGCACAATACTTATGATGCACTGTCTTTAATCCCCTTTGACACCCTTTACGTCATCTTTACTTACGTTCAGCTTGTTACCTCATTAAATAGGCAGATTACTTCAGGTGTCTTTTCATTTCAGTAAGTTATTTCATTTTGTGGTTCGGTTTGTACCAGCGGGTTATGAAAATGAGTGAAATGAAGTAGCTCCACTCCCTGCATAGCAGACCATATCAACAGCAATCGCCTCACGTGTGGTGTCTAGCTGCCAACCGTAAGGCAGACAAGGTGTAAGACACGTCACATATTTTCTCGAGATTGAAAAGAGATACGTCTCCCCTTCCATCACTAAAAGCAATTTAGATCTATTAATTTTGTACGCAGCAATGTATTCCATAAAATGCACCAAATGTAAACTGGCCCATGACAACGTTTTCCACTGCAAATTAAGATATTCGCTGTGCTTTACTTTACTTTGAAGTTTCACAAGAACTATGGGCAATAACGAAATGAAAACCAGTTCACTGTGAAGCTGTGATGTCAGACTATAAGATCAAGAAAACCAGTTTATTGCCAAATGTTCTCCACAAAGTCGAAAGAGAAAGACTGCGAAGGGAAGAACACGTGCGAATCCCAAAGCAGTGGATTTTAACGTGTGATGAGTAAACTACAGAGATGGAAACAGGTTTTCTTCATCTATACACACACATCAAAAAAAGTTTTGCATCACCCTGGTTCCCAAAACCCCTGAAGACAGACGTTGACTATGGATATTGTATCACAGAGACAGTCCCTTTGACTGTTCAGAGATGTCAATAAACCCGCCCCCAAAGATGTAAACAACCATGCATGAGCAGCGTCTACACTCCTGGAAATGGAAAAAAGAACACATTGACACCGGTGTGTCAGACCCACCATACTTGCTCCGGACACTGCGAGAGGGCTGTACAAGCAATGATCACACGCACGGCACAGCGGACACACCAGGAACCGCGGTGTTGGCCGTCGAATGGCGCTAGCTGCGCAGCATTTGTGCACCGCCGCCGTCAGTGTCAGCCAGTTTTCCGTGGCATACGGAGCTCCATCGCAGTCTTTAACACTAGTAGCATGCCACGACAGCGTGGACGTGAACCGTATGTGCAGTTGACGGACTTTGAGCGAGGGCGTATAGTGGGCATGCGGGAGGCCGGGTGGTCGTACCGCCGAACTGCTCAACACGTGGGGCGTGAGTTCTCCACAGTACATCGATGTTGTCGCCAGTGGTCGGCGGAGGGTGCACGTGCCCGTCGACCTGGGACCAGACCGCAGTGACGCACGCCAAGACCGTAGGATCCTACGCAGTGCCGTAGGGGACCGCACCGCCACTTCCCAGCAAATTAGGGACACTGTTGCTCCTGGGGTATCGGCGAGGACCATTCGCAACCGTCTCCATGAAGCTGGGCTACGGTCCCGCACACCGTTAGGCCGTCTTCCGCTCACGCCCCAACATCGTGCAGCCCGCCTCCAGTGGTGTCGCGACAGGCGTGAATGGAGGGACGAATGGAGACGTGTCGTCTTCAGCGATGAGAGTCGCTTCTGCCTTGGTGCCAATGATGGTCGTATGCGTGTTTGGCGCCGTGCAGGTGAGCGCCACAATCAGGACTGCATACGACCGAGACACACAGGGCCAACTCCCGGCATCATGGTGTGGGGAGCGATCTCCTACACTGGCCGTACACCACTGGTGATCGTCGAGGGGACACTGAATAGTGCACGGTACATCCAAACCGTCATCGAACCCATCGTTCTACCATTTCTAGACCGGCAAGGGAACTTGCTGTTCCAACAGGACAATGCACGTCCGCATGTATCCCGTGCCACCCAACGTGCTCTAGAAGGTGTAAGTCAACTACCCTGGCCGGCAAGATCTCCGGATCTGTCCCCCATTGAGCATGTTTGGGACTGGATGAAGCGTCGTCTCACGCGGTCTGCACGTCCAGCACGAACGCTGGTCCAACTGAGGCGCCAGGTGGAAATGGCATGGCAAGCCGTTCCACAGGACTACATCCAGCATCTCTACGATCGTCTCCATGGGAGAATAGCAGCCTGCATTGCTGCGAAAGGTGGATATACACTGTACTAGTGCCGACATTGTGCATGCTCTGTTGCCTGTGTCTATGTGCCTGTGGTTCTGTCAGTGTGATCATGTGATGTATCTGACCCCAGGAATGTGTCAATAAAGTTTCCCCTTCCTGGGACAATGAATTCACGGTGTTCTTATTTCAATTTCCAGGAGTGTATATTGCACAAAAAATTACATACGAATTACGTAAGTACAAATCACACCCTTGCACACGGGCCTGGAGAGTAGCAGGCATGAAGTATTATTCACAATCACACTCTGGTACTTCAGTTTCACGTTTCAATCGACCTCTGGTCATATCTGTAAAAGTCTGTAACCACGTTGACACCTCTCTGGACTACTGGGAGAGACAATTGGAGTTACCTGACACCCTGTGCATTCAGTTCTGATTTGAGAGGAAACATTCAAACATGCTGGCATTTAAATCATTATCGTTGACTGCACTATGTTATCGCCTGTCGTTACTGTTACTGTCATTCGATATTTGCTTTTTATCGAGTGCCAGTAAGTAGCTTCTAGTTCGGTTTTTCGTCCATGTTTATGAATAGGCGTTCGCTTAAAAGTGAACTTTGTGTCTGGATCAAAGTGCCCAAACGCTCTCCGGTATCGGAATGGAAGAAATATTTGGCTGGATAAAAAACGATCCTCAACAAAATTCAATGCTACGTACAGTATCTGCTAAAGCAACTGATATTCTGAAACTATTTTTATTCAAACGAATTCAGGAAAGATTTAACTAGCATGACAAATATTTCTCGCAAAAAGAAACCTCATACAAGTGACATCACGTACTTGAAGAACACGTGATTAAGTGGCCAAAGATCTAAAAAATTACACCTTATATGGTTTCTGTTCACGTCACCTCAACATTTGCCGAAAGAGAGTTATCCGTAATAGGAGCAAACCAGCAGCTAGAGAGACAGAGCTTCAACAGACCAGAATAAATGAGTAACTGTTCATTTATTTAAGCATACATGTATAATTTGGCACCAGTTACCGACCTTCTAAAACCGACCAAAAATACGTATTCAGTGCCTGAGGTAGCGAAAATTCGTATTTATGTACATAATTCGATAAATGTTGAGAATGTCTCATTATTAGGTACTCTTTACTCTCCTTGAAATATGATATTTGTTTCGAACAAGTTGACAGCCTAGTCATGTTTTGTGTATAACGACAAAGCTGAAGAAGTAGGAAAGTGAAATCACACAAAACCCAAAAACTGCAGACTTTTGCCAGTCGGTTGTCCTGCATTAACTGAAACCAATTGAAATAGGAGAGTGAGTGAAAAAAATTCATGTAGATGACATGGCCGAGGAGACTAATTTCATTCGAATGAAACTACATTGTTCCAGAGACCTAACCGAATCTCAAACATCTATGGTGTGTATATGCAGACTGAAGCGACGAATGAAAATTTGTACTAAGGCTGGGATTCCAACCCTAGTGCCCTGCTCAAGAGGCACATGTGCTAACCACTACGTCACCCTGGCACAGTGGCTTTGCACAACTGCACAAACTACCACAGCACACCTCCCTCAACGTTTCGTTCGATGCCTAGATGCTATTCATATGCAATGTGAGAGCCTATGTAATGCTGCTGGAGTTTTGGGGAATACCAAGTGGAGCGAGGCGTGAATGGCATTTACACTGAGGAGGGAGGCGTACTACGGCAGTCCGTGCGGTCGTGTAAAACGGCTGTGCCAGTGTCGCATAGTGTTTAGTGCATCTGCGAAACGAGAAAGAGACCCGCGTTCAAATCCCGAGCACAAATTTTCATTTGCCGCTTCAGTCAGCACGTATACATTGTTCCATTCGATTTTTACAGTGAACTAAAAAAAAAAAAAACGACAGAAAATTGGAAGGCCTCACACACAGCGAAACGATGCGGCACATATATGGCAGGTCGCTTGTGTACAGCCTAAAATTAGAGCTACTGACAGCCTTGGGAGAGCCAGGCCTAACAAAACTCTACCATCTGGTGAGCAAGATTTATGAGACAGGTGAAATACCCTCAGACATCAAGAAGAATATAATAATTCCATTCCCAAAGAAAGCAGGTGGTGACAGATGTGAAAATTATCAAACTATCAGATTAATAAGCCACATCTGCAAAATACTAACACGAATTCTCACATAAGAATGGAAAAAGTGGTAGAAGCCGACATCGGGGAAGATCAAATGTTGGAACACGTGAGGCAATACTAACCCTTCGACTTATCTCACAAGATAGATTAAGGAAAGGCAAATCTACATTTCTAGCATTTGTAGACTTAGAGAAACATTTTGACAGTGTTGACTGGAATACTCTCGTTCAAATTCTGAAGGTGGCAGGGGTAAAATACAGGAAGCGAAAGGCCATTCACAATTTGTACAGAAACCAGATGGCAGTTATAAAGAGTCGGGGAGCATGAAAGGGAAGGCAGTACTGACCCTACGACGTATCTTAGAAAATAGATTAAGGAAAGGCAAACCTACATTTCTAGCATTTGTTTGACTTAGAGAAAGCTTTTGACAATGTTGACTGGAATACTCCGATGTTATTCAATCTGTATATTGAGCAAGCAGTAAAGGAAACAAAACAAAAATTTGGAGTTGGAATTAAAATCCAATGAGAAAAAATAAAAACTTTAAGGTTCGCCGATGACATTGTAAATCTGTCAGAGTCACCAAACGACCTGGAAGAGCAGCTGAACGGAATGGACAGTGTCTTGAAAGGAAGATGTAAGATGAACATCAACAAAAGTAAAACGAGGATAATGGAATGTGTTCGAATTAATTCTGCTATTTGGGGAGCAAAATAACTCATGATGGTCGAAGTGGAGAGGATATAAAATGTAGACTGGCAATGGCAAGGAAAGCGTTTCTGAAGAAGAGAAATTTGTTAACATCGAGTATAGATTTAAGTGTCAGGAAGTCGTTTCTGAAAGTACACTACTCGCCATTAAAATTGCTACGCCATGAAGATTACGTGCTACAAACGCGAAATTTAACCGACAGGAAGAAGATGCTGTGATGTGCAAATGATTAGCTTTTCAGAGCATTCACACAAGGCTGGATCCGGTGACGACACCTACAACGTGCTAACATGAGGAAAGTTTCCAACCGATTTCTCAAACACAAACAGCAGTTGACCGGCATTGCCTGATGAAACGTTGTTGTGATGCCTGGTTACACGTCTCGGTCACCTGTTGTTCGCTTTGACGGCACTTTGAACAGTGGGCGATACATTACATATGTGTTACGACCCGTGGCTCTACCCTTCGTTCGATCCCTGCGAAACCCTACATTTCATCAGGATAATGCACGACCACATGTTGCAGGTCCTGTACGGGCCTTTCTGGATACAGAATATGTTAGACTGCTGCCCTGGCCAGCACATTCTCCAGATCTTAAAACGTCTGGTCAACATTGGCCAAGTAACTGGATGGGTAGTTCACATAACTAATGAGGAAGTATTGCATAGAATTGGAGAGAAGAGAAATTTGTGGCACAAGTTGACTAGAAGAAGGGATCGGTTGGTAGGGCATATTATGAGGCATCAAGGGATCACCAATTTAGTATTGGAGGACAGCGTGGAGGGTAAAAATCATAGAGGGAGACCAAGAGATGAATACACTAAGCAGATTCAGAAGGATGTAGGTTGCGGTAGGTACTGGGAGATGAAGAACCTTGCACAGGATAGAGTAGCAATGAAAGCTGCATCAAACCAGTCTGTGGACTGAAGACCACAACAACAACAACATTTTGACTCAAAACGCCCCTGCCCTCCCGACCCTCTCCCCAACTTTTCGGAGAAAAACATCCCTATATTTCATGCGCAATCGACTCAAAATCGACGAGATCGGTCGCTAGTTAAACACTGAGTAATCGTAGTATACGGGGTCAGCAAACGTATATTCTCCTAGAAATAGTGGAAAGAAATTTTTTGACTGACCCCTTATGTACCCACAAAGCAAACACCATACAATGGAATGCGCTGCTCCACTTGTGACCAATGCATTGGGCTCATGAGCAGAGAACTTGTGTTCCATTCACATGGATATTATTGGTTTATTTTCATTTGTCTTTTTTCTCGTTTCGAATTTGTTACAAATAGGATGGTCAACTAGGTAAGTAAATTCATTAAGGAATAATAATAGGCATATAAATTTCAAACGACGTGGATTAGTAAGCAATTAAATTTTTATGCCTCGTTATGTGAAAACACTTCCGAGCAAGAGCGCTTCGAACACGAGCATTCGATGCATTTTATCGCGTAAAGGAGAAAACGTAAGCCTTGTCGCACTTAGTAGGATAAATAAAATAACACATAGCCTCTGGAAAATTGTTGCCTGATGTTCTACTGTGTTTACAAAGAACAAACGATTAATTTAGTTCTCGGCGTATAGAAGAGGACAAACGTTTAACCGATTTGTTAAAAAAGTGATTACATTGATTACGTTACTTGCCCCAGATCCTGTCACTGACAAATTAAATCTACAAAACATATCTTGCTGGTAATAAGCTTTGTCCGATGTTGGATTCCGAGGCTGACAAACTAATACTGTCATGTGTGACAGCTTGTTTGTAGATGGCACGGATTAACTGAGCTGCAAGGTAAAAGTACGCTACTGGTCATTAAAATAGCTACGCCAAGAAGAAATGCAGATGATAAACAGGTATTCATCGGACAAATATATTATACAGGAGCTGACATGTGATTACATTTTCACGCAATTTGGGTACATAGATCCTGAGAAATCAGTACCCAGAACAACCACCTCTGGCCGTAATAACGGCCTTGATACGCCTGGGCATAGAGTCAAACAGAGCTTGGATGGCGTGTACAGGTACAGATGCCCATGCTGCTTCAGCACGATACCACAGTTCATCAAGAGTAGTGACTGGCGTATTGTGACGAGCCAGCTGCTGGGCCACCATTGACCAGACGTTTTCAATTGGTGAGAGATCTGGAGAATGTGCTGGCCAGGGCAGCACTCTAACATTTTCTGTATCCAGAAAGGCCCGTACAGGACCTGCAACATGTGGTCGTGCATAATCCTGCTTAAATGTAGCGTTTCGCAAGGATCGAACGAAGGGTAGAACCACGGGTCGTAACACATATGTAATGTAACGTCCACTGTTCAAAGTGCCGTCAGTGCGAACAAGAGGTGACCGAGACGTGTAACCAGTGGCACCCCATACCATCACGCTGGGTGATACGCCAGTACGGCGATGACGAATACACGCTTCCAATGTGCATTCACCGCGATGTCGCCAAACACGGATGCGACCATCATGATGCTGAAACAGAACCTGGATTCATCCGAAAAAATGACGTTTCACCATTCTTGTACCCAGGTTCGTCGTTGAGTACACCATCGCAGGCGCTCCTGTCTGTGATGCAGCGTCAAGGGTAACCGCAGCCATGGTCTCCGAGGTGATAGTCCATGCTGCTGCAAACGTCGTCGAACTGTTCGTGCAGATGGTTGTTGTCTTGCAAACGTCCCCACTTCTTGAATTAGGTATCGAGACGTGGTCCATATCAGCCACGTAGGTAAGATGCCTGTCACCTCGACTGCTAGTGATACGAGGTCGTTGGGATCCAGCACGGCGTTCCGTATTACCCTCCTGAACCCATCGATTCCATGTACTGCTAACACTCATTGGATCTCGACCAACAAGAGCAGCAATGTCGCGACATGATAAACCCCAGTCAACGTCGGAAACGTGATGGTACGCATTTCTCCTCCTTACACGAGGCATCACTACAACGTTTCACTACGCACCGCCAGTCAACTGCTGTTTGTGTATGAGAAATCGGTTGGAAACTTTCCTCATGTCAGCACGTTGTAGGTGTTGTCACCGGCGCCAACCTTGTGTGAACGCTCTGAAAAGCTAATCATTTGCGTATCACAGCATCTTCTTCCTGTCGATTAAATTTCGCGTCTGTAGCACGTCATCTTCATGGTGTAGCAATTTTAATAGCCAGTAGTTTAATATGGCGTAGCTGTACACTTTTGTGCCAGCTGTGTGATGTTTATTGTTATCGCCAAGTTAAAAACTTCTTTTCGAGGCTTCAAAATTGTAATCTTCCTCTTTATATACATAGCGGGAATAGCACAACCGCGCGGCGCAATAACGATTCACAGCGTAATTTGTGATTACCTTTCAGCATCGGGTTTTCAGGGAACATTAACGTGTGCTTGGTATGCATCAAAATTCGTCCCCGAAAGATAAATACAGGGTGTCCAGAAAAGGAGTCCCTGGTTCCCTGATTTCAAAACTAAACGTCTCGAAAAGATCGATAGACGAGTGCAACAAAAGATATGTTTATTGTGGAAGCAGTAAGAATATCACACAGAAGTTGTACAGAAGTTTCACAATAGTTCGAAAACCCGCGAATAGATGTCACTGTATACTATGCAACTCGTACAGTATCAGCGTGTATAATTAAAGTTATCCTCTGCAAGCAGTCTTTGCAGTCCCATCACAATCTTTTCGAAACGTCCACCACACGTAGTACGGTGGTACAAACGAACGATGAAATTCGACATAATATCCTGTAATGTCTCAACGGAATGGATTCAGATACCCGACAGATCGCCGATTTCAGCTCGTCCAGCGTGTTGGGATGGTTCCGGTAGACAGTATCTTTCAATGTGACTCCCAAAAAGGAGTCACAAGGCGCCAGATAGAGCGAATATGGAGACCAGTCCATCGCTGCGCCAATACATTTGTAATAAACCAAAAAAACTAAACTCCTCCCGCACAGGCCATGAAGGCCCAAAGGTACCGACTGGGCGCAGTGTCATCCTCAGCCCAAAGGCGTAACTGGATGCGGATACGGAGGGGCATGTGGTCAGCACACCGCTCTCCCCGCCGTAGTTCAGTTTCCGAGACCGAAGCCGCTACTTCTCAATCAAGTAGCTCCTCAGTTTGCCTCACTAGGTCTGAGAGCACCCCTCGTGCCAACAACGCTATGCAGACTGGATGGTCATCCATCCAAGTGTTAGCCCAGCCCTACGGCGCTTAACTTTGGTGATCCGACGGGAACCGGTGTTACCACTGCGTCAACGCCGTTGGCTGCAATAAACCAAAGCGATGACCGTATTCGCGGAGTATTCATCAAGAGAGCGAAACACCTGTTCGGTGCGGTGTGATCTGGCCACAACTTCCATGTACCACTTGGTGCCTGATGGACTCTCCAACGCTAGCTTTGTGGCAGCAAATTATTCCAAAATTGCAACGTATCGTTCATCAGTGATCGTTTTTCGCACGAAAAAGAGGAACAATAATGCCTCTTCTCCTTAGCCTAGACCAAACAATAGCTTTAGAAGAGTAAAGTGATTTCATTTCATGCTATGGCTATTTTTGGATCATTAAAATCGACTGTTTTGTTTAGTCACGACTTCAGTCAGATGCAATTGTTCTTCAGCTGTGAACAGCCGGCCGGTGTGGCCGTGCGGTTCTAGGCGCTACAGTCTGGAATCGCGTGACCTCTACGGTCGCAGGTTCGAATCCTGCCTCGAGCATGGATGTGTGTGATGTCCTTAGGTTAGTTAGGTTTAAGTAGTTCTAATTTCTAAGGGACTGATGACCACAGATGTTAAATCCCATAGTGCTCAGAGCCATTTGAACCATTTAGCTGTGAACAAGATGCAGCCAACATATAATCTTTCTTTACCAATCACTATGAGAACATGGTTCGAAAAGTCAGCTTGTACATGTGTGGCGTCGTGGCTTTGGAATTTTTGCAATTCTTCAGATGGGTTTCCTTGGATTTTTACGCATAATTCCAGAGACTCGTGGCGAGATTTTCAGGAGTAACTACAGTTTGCATGCGGGCCAACATCCGCCGCTTGATCAGACACGAAGCCTATCGTTTAGAATCTGGCAAATTAATTTTTCTACCATCTTCTTTTGGGACATTAAACCTCGTCTGCGAAACTGCACCTTGTTGCCGTTTGATTGTGTTCTAACCTGTCGTATACCACTACCAGACAAACATGTTGTTCACTACGTATTGCGATTAGAGCGCCATATATTTCGAAACTTCTGTAAGAAATTCTTACAGTTTTGACAAAAAAATATACCGTTTGCTGCACTCGTCTGTCGATCTTAGTTTCTGAAGTTTTGAAGTCAGCGACTCCCTTGCTGATCACTCTGTATTTGCAAATGTAAGTCAAGTCTGTTTTCTGTCAGATCTTTGAGAGGAACGACGTCATTCCACGAAGATTGTATTCATTACATGCTCTTGGTGGAGCGAGTATATTTGATAAGTTTCCTTTAATTAACGTCTATGGTCACAAACTTTTTATTAACAGATTACCGGTCTCGGTCTATAATGAACATCATCAGATTTTTCTAAAAACAAGGTCCTAATGTGCTGGAGCCATAGTGGCATCGTGGCTGCAATACATTAGGACCTTGTTTTTATAAAACCGATCTTATGATGGTTATTATAGACCGAAACCGGTAATCTGTTAACAAAAAGTTTGTGACCATAGACGTATATTAAAGAAAACTTATTGTATATAAGTATCACTGCTTTATTCGCGACACTGTCGCAGCTTGGGAGTATATTTGAAATGGAGGTCATATAACAGAGTGAGTGAAAGAGCCATCGAGGATTAAATTTTTAATTCTTCACTACCCCAGAAGTTTGAGAAATTCATGTGCCTGTTTTTTTATTAAGTCTCACTGATGTATTTACCTTATTAATCGCTCTATTCCTACCAGTTCCGAAATGGAATAAAAAATGGAAATGAAGAAACATACACGGACTTGGCATTCGAACACCGGTTCCTCGCTCGGCTGCCAAGTCCCTTTGTCACTAATTCAGCGGACGATTTCAGAGTACAGCTTTATCTTATTCATATGTACACGGCAGTCAATAAGTTTCTTTCCTCGACTTCTAGCAAAATTTGTGTTTTCGGACCCTTCATATGATGATGAAAAGTGCTCAGTTTTCAATTATCCATCAATTCTTCCAATTTAAAGTCAATTTGTTCATGAACTTTAGGGGTGGTTATCCCAAAAACGGGGCCAGGGTATTGAGCCAAAATACTTCAGAGTCTTTCATTTAGGTAGTGAAATATGAGGCTAATCGACTGGCGTGCCTTTCCCTCGTGAGCGAGAAAACAATCAAACAGCCCATAGGCCGTCTCAGTATTAGCTGTTGTACTCCGCTGCATTTGTTGGAGGCAGGTATTTCGAGAATTTGCAATAAAAAATTGTCATTTGAGAAAAAAGCAGCGTTTAAAATTTAATTACTATTTTTTTCACTACAGTCTTGGTTCGCACTTGCTAATCTGTTGTACCAGACACAATGTCTACACAGGGTGACTCAGCTGCCCTTGCCGCTGTTGTTCTATGCAACCTGCAGTGTAATTTCTGGCCTTCATAAACCATCTGCGAGATTTTGATATTCTCTCGCTCATTACGCCAAGCTATTAGTGCTACAGAAAAAATTAACAGGACATTTTGTAGAAAATTTAATGCAGTTAAATTTTTTACTGGGATACGGTTTTGCTGGAGGCCACGGTCTTGGTGTTATTCAAGAAAAAGTGCGAAAGTGATGTTAAAACACACATCCACCCCACACTCATCCCACATCAGTCAAGACTTCTAGTATGTTGCACGTGGCACCACTGCCTCTTCCCGCTGTACAAAAATTTCCACCTACATGAACTGTTACCGATATTCGACCCTTTTTTGGTCTCCATTGATTGAGCTATTAGGCCATCAGCATATTAACTTAAAAGTGTCCATCAAAGTACTGAAATAAAAAAAGACTTCTGTTAACGTTACGCTAAAGCTACGTTGACCATTCGATCCAAACTTAACCCTTACAAGCACAGTAGTGTCGTGTCAGAAGATCTGACGAATACAATGATGTAATTGTTTATTTTATGTTGTTAAAATGCACAAAACTTTTGCAATTTGTAAATGCTCTATTAAGCCGGTGGCGCAATAAGGCCAGTCAATGAAGCCGCAAAAAGTTCCAGGACGGGAAGCAATACACGCAGTTGCAAATATTTGTACAGTGCTAGGAGGGAGTGCCATGAACGACTTTATTGGAGACCATGACCGATGGAGGTTGAGTATAGGAGTGCGAGTGCTTTTGGAATTTACTTTTGTGCGTTTTTCTCGAATATTTAGAAAACTACAGCCTCTAGCGCAAACGTGCCCCAGTACAAAATTTAATTTCGTTTGATTTCCTACCAAAATTTCATGAAGCTTTTTTCTGTGGATCTAATAGTCTGCGCGTAGCGAGCGAGAGAATATGAAAATCTCGCGCGTGGTTTATGAACTAGAACACCACGGGTTGCATAAAACTAGAGGGGTAGGGGCAGCAAGATCACCATTTATAGTACACAGGGTTAACGGATGTAAGTACAGATATTTTTGTGTGTTATCGTAATACATACATACATCAGTGCGTTGACTGTTTTTTTCTCTGCATTGAAAAATCTTCATACAAACACTTGGAAACTTTACGATCTGATGTTTTTCTGCACGGCCGTAATTGCACTACTAAGTGGGCTACGTGTCAGTCTTGCCACTTGTACCTGAAGGTACTAACCAACATAAAAACATATTATTCCTAATAGCTGTAATTATTTGTCTGCAAATGACGTAAATACTGATTTAATGATGCTCAGTACGCCGTCCTCAGTTACCAATAGAAATATTTGCAGTTATACCCGTTACACCCCAAATATACGTGAAGTGTCGTTATTGCATTTCAGCGCGAATGCACAACAGTATACGAACCCTTGCCAGTTAAACTGCTAGCAAGTGGATTAATGGATAGCGGACATGGCTCTGTAGCGTGCGACATATATAGATTTGGGTCGGACGGAGGACGTGGTTACAGCGACCACTTGCGTAAAGTAAGAAATCTGGGTTCGGCTACCAGTTCGTCATGACTATTCATCTGTCGCCGTAGAGTACGCTTAATAATCCATTGCAGCTAAATTTCGGATATTTCTTTCGTCATCTGCTGTACTTGTTAGAGTAAAAGTTCATTTATGTTATGTGTTCATTAGTAAAAATTGGAACGTATGGCTTTGGATTCTGTTATTAACAACATTCCACTTTTCAGTACCACACGCCAACTATGTGGTTGCAGCACTGTTTCTGCTGTGCAGCTTGTTATCATAAAAAATAAATGCCATCACGGTGCTTTTAGCGTTGTTAATAATCACTCTTTACCTAGTAAACGTTACAGAAAATTCGCGTCTTACGTAAGCAGTCGTATGTTGGAATTTACAGTTTGCCCAGATTTGGCGATACAACTGAAAGGATTATCTTCAGCTATCTTGATTAGCACCAATGCTCTATAACATGACAGTTACTAGCTGTTCGCTGTAGTTTTATGGTCGTAGTTATGCAACTATGCATTTCCGAGCGGTGGCCATATGGAAAATGGGGCTCGATTCGACATTACATGCTCTGCTCTTGTTGTGTTTGTCCAGTTTTGTATTCGTAGGTGTAAGTACAGAAGACAAACAAATGAAATAAAAAGTGGTTGTACAGCAAAATAATTTGATCATGGGGTTAGGCGATTGTTAGATGACATTACTAACAGCAACTTTTGTCTCCGTAGCTGAATGGACCCGGTTTCGGTCCCCAGCACTTCCAGCTATTTTTCATTGGTGGAAGGACAGGAACGGGGTGGACTCAGCCTCTTGATGCCAACTGAGGAGCTACTTCACTGAGTGGTATTGACTCTAGGTCACGAAAACGGACGGTAGCCGGTAGAGAAGTGTGTTGACCCCACAGAACCCCATACCGCATGCAATCACGCCATTAGCAGAGGATGACACGGCGGTCGGACGGTACCGAGGCACCCGTCAAGGCCTATAGACGGAGTTTACGTTTACTAATTGGATCATCAAAACATTGTCAATATTGCTATCTTACATGTCTTGACATCTATTTATTACGTCAGTAATCTATTAAGAAAATAATACTGGAATTAGTATTTTTATCAATGGTTACTAAAATTCGCAAATTTCGTGGTGTGTTCCCTACCACACTGCCAATTAGCTGCTAGAAGTTTCCATACGGAAATGAACATTTGAAAAGAACTAAAAATTCGTTTCATTATTAAGTTTATTCTTATTTTTCTTTTCAGTTTAATAGTGAACCCACCCAAACAAAATTTCTCTACATTATAGCGCAAGGCGATCGTTCTTCATTCGAAAATTAAAATATTTTTAACCCATTGCTCTGTCTCTCATTCTGTCCCTCCTCATTTTATGATGGGTAAAAGACTTTATTTATTTATTTTATTTTTTACGTAATAAGGCGTAGCGTAGAACGCGCAGGAATGTGGAGTTAATGAAGCAGATTCCTCTCACAAACTACGTCGTACAGCCTTGAGAGCCAATGCGACTTACGCTTAAATTCTGGTATCTTCGTCGCACCTCCATTCACAAGTTCTTCAAGGCTGCCCAATAAAAGTTAACCTTACTTTACGACCGGTCTTGGGGACGAACTTTCTCGCGCACATTGCCTTTGTCATAGAAAGTAAAGAGAGCTGTTTTATTGCGCTTAGTACTCTGCGTGCTACCTTACGCACTCTTAATTCAAGGTTCTTGCTCCGCGCTATCTATTGATCTACCTCAAAAAATAACATTTTTATTCTATCTATATGGAGAGTTGCGGCTGTTGCTTATGGAGCAATGTAGTTGCTACACTACACTTTCCTCAACTATTATGCTTTCATGTTTAGTTTACCTGGCCACGAAAAATACCATTTCCCTGTATTACTCAAAGCTATTCCGTTCCGTATACACACATCAAAAAAAGTTTTGCATCACCTCGGTCCCAAGAGTTTCGGAACCTGTACAGAAAATGGAATAGAGATCAAAATAAACTTCATTTCCGCCCTTTTTATTGCTCATCAAAACCACGCATTGCATGTTGTACCACCATACAGCGAGACCTTCAGAGGTGGTAGTCCACATTGCTGTACACACCAGTACCTCTAATACCCAGTAGCACGTCCCCTTGCATTGATGCATGCCTGTATTCGTCGTGGCATACTATCTACAAGTTCATCAAGGCGCTGTTGGTCCAGATTGGCCCACTTCTCACCAGCGATTCGGCGTAGATCCCTCAGAGTGGTTGGTGGGTCACGTCGCCCGTGAACAAAAATGATTCAAAATGTTCTAAGCACTATGGGACTTAACATCTGAGGTCATCAGTCCCCTACACTTAGAACTACTTAAACCTAACTAACCTAAGGACATTACACACATCCACGCGGGATTCGAACCTGCGACCGTAGCAGCAGCTCGGTTCCGGACTGAAGCGCCTAGAACCGCGTCTATAAACAGCCCTTTTCAGTCTATCTCAGGTATGTTCGATAGGGTTCATGTGTGGAGAACATGCTGGCCACTCTAGTCGAGCGATGTCGTTATCCTGAAGGAAGTCATTCACAATATGTGCACAATGGGGGTGCGAGTTGTCGTCCATGAAGGCAAATGCCTCGCCAACATGCTGTTGATATGGTTGCACTATCGGTTCGAGGATGGCATTCACGTATCGTACGGCCGTTACGGTGCCTTCCAAGACCACGAGTAGTGTACTCCGGCCCCACATAATGCCACTCCAAAACAGCAGGGAACCTCCACCTTGCTGCACTCGCTGGACAGTATGTCTAAGGCATTCAGCCTGACCAGGTTGCCTCCAAACTTATCTCCGAGACTGTCTTGGTGAAGGCATATGCAACACTCATCGGTGAAGAGGCGATGCCAATCCTGAGCGGTCCATTCGGCATGTTGTTGGGCCCATCTGTACCATGCTGCGTGATGTTGTGGCTGGAAATATGGACCTGGCCATGGACGTCAGGAGTGAAGTTGCGCATCATGTAACCTAAGGCACACTGTTTCAGTCTTAACACGACGTCCTGTGGCTGCACGAAAAGCATTATTCAACAATGTAGCGTTGCTGTCAGTGTTTCTCCGAGCCATAAACCGTAGGTAGTGGTCATTCACTGCAGTAGTAGCCCTCGGGCGGCCTGAGCGGGACATATCAATGACGTTTCCTTTCTCTCTGTATCACCTCCTTGTCGGAACAACATCGCTTTGGTTCACTCCGAGACGCCTGGACACTTCCCTTGTTGAGAGCCCTTCCTGGCACAAAGAAACAATGCGGACGCGGTCGATTCGCGGTATTGGCCGTCTAGGCATGGTTGAACTACAGACAACACGGCCTGTGTACGTCCTTCCTGGTGGAATGACTGGAACTGATCGGCTGTCGGACCCCCTCCGTCTAGTAGGTGCTGCTTGTGCATGGTTGTTTACATCTTCTGGCGGGTTTAGTGACATCTCTGGACAGTCAAACGGACTGTGTCTCTGTTACAATATCCACACTCAACGTCTGCTTCGAGGGGTAGTCGTGCGCTATTATGCGCTTTGCCACAGCTCACGCGGCTCCTCCGTCGGAGGTTCGAGTCCTCCCTCGGGCATGGGTGTGTGTGTTGTCCTTAGCGAAAGTTAGTTTAAGTTAGATTAAGTAGTTTGTAAGCCTAGGGACCGATTATCCCAGCAGTTTGTTCCCTTAATCCTTACCACAAATTTCCAATGTCTATCTTCAGGAGTTCTGGGAACTGAGGTGATGCAAAACTTTTGTTGATGTGTGTATGATCGAGATCCTCGTTCTTTCACATCCATACATTATCAACAACAATTTACGCTAAAACAGGATGGCGAGACGTCTTCTTTTCAGAAATAATTTGTTTCTTTTATGGTAAAACATTTTCTCTCATTAATAAATCAGCGTTTTTTCCACTAAGCCGTCTACCTTATTACGTGTAACGGTCGCCTGATAACTGCAACTACAGATCATAAAACGATTTATCACATTTCGCGTAAGATGCACATAAAAAGGATACATTTCTTCAGTCTGGCTTTGGACACGTTTCTGATATTTACACTGTCCAGTCACCAACTATCAAAAGCCTATATGATCACTTTTTGTAGCGGGGACCGCTGCAAGGCGTGCAGGAAGAGAGCCAGCGAGGTTCTGGAAGCTACCGACAGGCACATGGAGCCTTACCGACTCCAGTGTCGTGGCCAGCTGCGCTAGGTTTCTCAGCTGAGGACCACAGCCCTATCGACGTGGTCCCATAGTTTCTCGAGCCAAACACGTACATTGTGAGCTGTGTGACAAGCTGCATTCTGTTGCCGGTAGATACCATTGTGCCGAGGAAAACTAAAGTGCACGCAAGGGTTGGCGTGGTATCCAAGGATAGATGCATACTTGTACACTTGACAGCAAAAAAAGTGGGTCACTGCCGAATACAACCAACATAACGTAGATGTGTTGCAGGTCCTCTAAACACCAAAACCCCGTGGGGTACAGTCGTTTGACTACACACAATGGGTACCGCAAGAGACTACTAAGAGACCAAAGGTCTTTATGGCAGTCAGTCTAAGCGTCAACTAATATCGTCATACAAAACATATTAGAAAACACGTTCTTAGTGATGAGACACCCCACAACACTCATAAACTAACTTTAATTACAACAAGTGACATTCGAAAAGTTCTGAGAAAACGGGTTATTTTACATATATCGTACAGTAATCCTTAGTCAAAATTAAATACTTGAGACAATATATGGAGTTGCAAAGCTGTACGGCAATTGGAAAAAAGTTTTTCGCTCTCTAAAAGGTTTTCCATCCACGTGTTGAAGGTCGCTCAACGGCGAGTGGCCCTGGAAACTGGATGTTGGATGAACCAGTAGAAAAACGCGATTAACGGCAACAAGCACTCTAAGGAAATCTCAACATTAATAGCGAATCACCAGTAATATCATTGATCTCGCAATACATCAACAGCTACGTGTACACAAATTTGAACTTTAAATGACATGACCAACGTCGTCGTTCTGGACCTGGATTCAAACCCAGCACCTATAGCCATTGCTAACTAAGCTAAGCTTTGTTTGTGCCTTATTGAGACCGGATCACTAGGCATAAAGAGACGTGAAGTATAGACGTTTGCACGAGTATCAGTTATCAATTCAGATCCTGAAAATAAATGACGAAAATGTTTGTACTGAACTGGGAATCCTGTCATAACAGTTACCGTCCTGGGAACTACCCCCAACGACGTTTAATATGGTGTCATTCACAAGGAACAAGGTATGCACATGTTTAAAATTGAAATGCCATCATATAAAGCTTGTGACAGGGATGCGAACCCAACACCTAATCGGATTGTTAACGAAGTACAGTCATGCTCAAAAGTATCCGAACGACCTGGATTGCATTTCGCCTGATTCCCATGCAACCCACATAATGCAGCTGTCTAGCAGGTCCTCTAATCGCTCCTTGGTACAGTCGTTTGACTATTGAAAATGGTTCCAAGAAGTCACCACTAGAAAACACTGCTCTGTATCGCAATAACTCAGGATGTAAAGCAATACCACGATACTAAAAATATCAGGGAACACCTCATCATAAATAAGACTGTCCTTAAGGCTTGTAAGCTCACATTTATTGCAATAACTGACATACCTGAAATGTTAGCACTCTCATTAATATGTCAGATAGGTAATGCAAGTAGTAAGTTCGTCGTATTCATGATTTCCTCTTCAAAGTAACATACCATACTTGTCATTTAACACAAAATGTCATTAAAAATTTACGTTATTCACGAGCAGCTAGTTGAGAATATGTATGAACTTCAAATGACACGACGAACCGACTCGTTCTGCATATGGATTCAAGCCCAGGTCATGCAGGCTAGGCCGCGGTGGCCGTGCGGTTCTAGGCACTACAAACCGGAACCGCGTGACTGCTACGGTCGCAGGTTCGAATCATGCCTCGGGCATCGATGTGTGTGATGTCCTTAGGTTACTTACGTTTAAGTAGTTCTAGGTTCTAGGGGACTGATGACCTCAGATGTTGAGTCCCATAGTGCTCAGAGCCATTTGAACCAATCATGCAGGCTATGATTTCGTGGCCGACGGAAATTAAGTCATTCCTGACTAGGCATAAAGAGAGTGATATACCTCGATTTTAGACAGTATCAGTTAATAAATATCAACTTTAAATTACATAACGTAAACATTTTTAACGGACGCGAATTCCTACCCAGCGTCTATTGTCCCTGTTAACGAATTACGAGAGATGTTAAATATTGCTACTTCACAAGTAACTTACTTGAAATTCTGTGAGGTAAAGCTTTGTGTTGCACAGGGATTCGAACCCAGAACCTAATCGGATTGTTATCGAAGCACAATCAACTTTGACATATCGGATTTTCTCGGCAGTAGCTAGATGTATTAAATGAAATGACGAGACGAAACATTAATTTCTCATTCCCAGGACTCCAACACGGCACGTATCGCTGTTATATTCTAGAGAAAAGGAACGTTAAGTATGGGTTTGTTACACCAGTAGCGACATGTGAGCATGTTTGAACTAGAAATAATATGATGAAGTGTTCAGTGCTGACTGAGAATCGAACCCCAAACATATCGTTGTTGACTACACACAAAGATACGACACTTACCGAATTTTTCTCCACCAGCAGCTCGGAATAACATCCTTGAACTCACAGTGATCTCGCAAATAGTTCTGTGCCTCACTGGGAGACAAAATCGTCAGATATCGTTAGTGTTGACAACGAATGAAAATGCATTAAAAATAAAAATTATTATCCACCAGCAGATAGGTGTTCTCATGCTAGAGCTTGACAATACATAGTGAAAAGTTTAGTGCTGGACCAGGATTCCAACCCATTCATGCGCAATATGTGGAGATGTTGAGGAATCTGCAGTTTTGAACAAACAACGAGTTGTAGTCGAGCTGTATTGTCACGAAGGGATCAAATTCCGCGTTAAGGCCGATCTGAGTTGCACTCCCAGTTCAGAACCAATTTTCTCGACATACGGAAGCTCTAATAAAAGACAGAATAACAGTCCTGTGACCATACACAGGGTTTGTTTCGTCACTAGAAATAAATAACTAGTATAAGAAAGGTTACTGGTGATAGACTTTCTACATGTCGCCACTCCTTACTATATTGTGGCTCCACCCAACGTCTACTTGGTAGAGAAGGAATATCATGTTTAATGTGATTTTCAGACCACAATGCCATTATACCTTCTTCACTTGGCGTAGCCAAAAGAGAGTAGAATCTGCCTCTCCCTATCAAAATACATCGGCAGAAGTTGGAATCGAACCAAGACCACCATCATATGAAACTATGATGCATGATCTGGGTTTGAATCCATATGCAGAACGAGTTGGTTCGTCGTGTCATTTGAAGTTCATACATATTCTCAACTAGCTCCTCGTGAATAACGTAAATTTTTAATGACATTTTGTGTTAAGTAACAAGTATGGTACGTTACTTTGAAGAGGAAATCATGAATACGACGAACTTGCTACGTGCATTACCTATCTAACATATTAATGAGAGTGCTAACATTTCGGGTATGTCATTTATAGCAATAAATGTGAGCTTACAAGCCTTAAAGACAGTCTTATCTGTATGAGGTGTTCCCTGATATTTGTAGTATCTTGAGTTATTGCGATACAGAGCAGTGTTTTCTAGTGGTGATTTGTTGGAACCATTTTCAATAGTCAAACGACTGTACCAAGGAGCGATTAGAGGACCTGCTAGTCAGCTGCGTTATGTAGGTCGCATGGGAATCAGGCGAAATGCAATTCAGGTCGTTCGGATACTTTTGAGCACGGCTGTACATAAAATCAGAAGTTAAATATCAAATGTTTTCACCAATAGCGGAATGCTGGAACCTTAATTGATGATAGAATTGTTTTTGCCTGACTGGTATTCGAACCAAGCATCAACCACCGTCGTTTTCGCCAGGAGCAGACGATAAATAGCTATTGTTGGTTCACCAGTAGCGAGATGGGCGCGTGTTTAGCTAGACATCAGGAGACGAAAAGTTCTGTGCCGAATGGAATTCAAACCCCGTACACGTAGTCATGAAGAAACTTTATCAAATTCTTTTCCAATAATAGCTAGGAATGGCATGTTTGTACTTTCAATGATGTGATGGAAAATACTCTGCTGGCTAGAAGTTGAATCCACAACATGTCGTCCTTGGTGATCACAACGAACACAACGTCAAGCCCAAATCCGTTTTCACTAGTAGGATGGAGAGGAATGTATGAACTTGAAAAGACGTAAGGAAACGTTTGATCTTGTAATGTTGTGATAAAAAGCTCATCATGTGGCTGTGAGTTGAAACGAACACGTTACAACTGCCAACGCACGAAGAGACGTTGAAAATGCAACTATTTTTCACCAGTAGTTCGTGGTGCACATGCTAGGGCTTGAAATGAAATAATGAATATTTTGTGCTGATCCAGATTCGAAACCAGATAGGTGCCTTTCGAGGACGCCTAGAAGAGTTTGCAATCTTCGGGAACACAGTGAAATCGAATGCTAACCCCAGTTCAGAACCACAATTTTCAGCGTCTCAGTTTCAAATAATGTAAGAGCCTTGTGAACTTACATGGCCATTGGTTCATTAAATGAAATACGACGGCTTGCTGGTGACAGAGTCTCTGCCTTACGGGGTTTCTCCATCTGTCACAGCTCAAACGAATGCCCAGTCGGCAGCGAAGGGATGTTACCTTTACTGCGGATATTGAACTACGAAGCTTACCGGCGTTCTACACTTGCCGTTACTAGGGGTGAAGGAGAGCTACTTGTGTGTGTTAAAAATCTACGCCTGACGTGAGATGTGAACCTACACGTTTTACACAACAATACAAGATTAATCCGCCAGACCACAGAACCCCCTGCCAAGCACATAATTATGAATTGGAGAGTATTCATTTAGATGTAGATGCAGATGTCAAGGGACGCGTAACAGAAAGGAGGGCGGGATCTGGGAATGGATAGCAGTACAGAAGTACAAAATATAAGCGTGAAATGCTTGCAAAGTTTTGCTTACTTAGATGTGTGCCACAGTCCGTTTCATCTTAGAACCGAAAGATAAGGAAGGACTGCTCTCAGAACGAAGAATGGGTTATAGGGAAGGGGAGATCAAAGAATACGGTTTCAAAAAATGGTTCAAATGGCTCTGAGCACTATGGGACTTAACATCTGAGGACATCAGTCCCCTAGAACTTAGAACTACTTAAACCTAACTAACCTAAGGACATCACACACATCCATGCCCGAGGCAGGATTCGATCCTGCGACCGTAGCAGTGGCGCGGTTCTGGACTGCGCGCCTAGAACCGCTAGACCACCGCGGCCGGCGAATGCGGTTTCATAAGTGGTGAGAGGAATGATAGAGAATAAAGACAGCAGCAGTTAAAAGAGAAAATGTAGCGTCATTGGAAACCGCTAGATTTGTTTACAAAGTTTTGGGCGAGTGCAATAGAAGGGCACTTGCGGCGATAGTGTCAGAGAGAGAGAGTGTGAGAGAGAATAGAAGAGATATTAACAAAGAGTAAACATAAATGTTCAAATGTGTGTGAAATCTTATGGGACTTAACTGCTAAGGTCATCAGTCCCTAATCTTACACACTACTTAACCTAAATTATTCTAAGGACAAACATACACACCCATGCCCGAGGGAGGTCTCGAACTTCCGCCGGGACCAGCCTCACAATCCATGACTGCAGCGCCCTGGACCGCTCGGCTAATCGCGCGCGGCGAGTAAACATAATATGAAATCGTTGGCGTATTGTGTGGAGGACGGAGGGTGTATTCATGGATGGAGGGGAAGAGAGAGACGTATTTGAAATAACAAAAACTACTGTGACAGAGTCCATCTACGTTGATTAGTTTGGAAGTATGTAGACAGGGTATAAATGAAATCAAAATACACTCCTGGAAATTGAAATAAGAACACCGTGAATTCATTGTCCCAGGAAGGGGAAACTTTATTGACACATTCCTGGGGTCAGATACATCACATGATCACACTGACAGAACCACAGGCACGTAGACACAGGCAACAGAGCATGCACAATGTCGGCACTAGTACAGTGTATGTCCACCTTTCGCAGCAATGCAGGCTGCTATTCTCCCATGGAGACGATCGTAGAGATGCTGGATGTAGTCCTGTGGAACGGCTTGCCATGCCATTTCCACCTGGCGCCTCAGTTGGACCAGCGTTCGTGCTGGACGTGCAGACCGCGTGAGACGACGCTTCATCCAGTCCTAAACATGCTCAATGGGGGACAGATCCGGAGATCTTGCTGGCCAGGGTAGTTGACTTACACCTTCTAGAGCACGTTGGGTGGCACGGGATACATGCGGACGTGCATTGTCCTGTTCGAACAGCAAGTTCCCTTGCCGGTCTAGGAATGGTAGAACGATGGGTTCGATGACGGTTTGGATGTACCGTGCACTATTCAGCGTCCCCTCGACAATCACCAGTGGTGTACGGCCAGTGTAGGAGATCGCTCCCCACACCATGATGCCGGGTGTTGGCCCTGTGTGCCTCGGTCGTATGCAGTCCTGATTGTGGCGCTCACCTGCACGGCGCCAAACACGCATACGACCATCATTGGCACCAAGGCAGATGCGACTCTCATCGCTGAAGACGACACGTCTCCATTCGTCCCTCCATTCACGCCTGTCGCGACACCACTGGAGGCGGGCTGCACGATGTTGGGGCGTGAGCGGAAGACGGCCTAACGGTGTGCGGGACCGTAGCCCAGCTTCATGGAGACGGTTGCGAATGGTCCTCGCCGATACCCCAGGAGCAACAGTGTCCCTAATTTGCTGGGAAGTGGCGGTGCGGTCCCCTACGGCACTGTGTAGGATCCTACGGTCTTGGCGTGCATCCGTGCGTCGCTGCGGTCCGGTCCCAGGTCGACGGGCACGTGCACCTTCCGCCGACCACTGGCGACAACATCGATGTACTGTGGAGACCTCACGCCCCACGTGTTGAGCAATTCGGCGGTACGTCCACCCGGCCTCCCGCATGCCCACTATACGCCCTCGCTCAAAGTCCGTCAACTGCACATACGGTTCACGTCCACGCTGTCGCGGCATGCTACCAGTGTTAAAGACTGCGATGGAGCTCCGTATGCCACGGCAAACTGGCTGACACTGACGGCGGCGGTGCACAAATGCTGCGCAGCTAGCGCCATTCGACGGCCAACGCCGCGGTTCCTGGTGTGTCCGCTGTGCCGTGCGTGTGATCATTGCTTGTACAGCCCTCTCGCAGTGTCCGGAGCAAGTATGGTGGGTCTGACACACCGGTGTCAATGTGTTCTTTTTTCCATTTCCAGGAGTGTAGAATACTTAACAAACTGTACATTCAAAAGAAACACACTTGAATTAAAAGGGCAACTCAAAGGAAAGCTAACCCATATTGTATCTTTTCTGTTGCCACGTGATCTTCCACTAGCTCCCAATGAGGAAAAATGACGAAAAAGAAGACATAACAAAACATTTGAAGAACTCTAATATTTTATCCAGAATCCTTCATTATTTTGTACGTCTATCATGCGTCTTGGCGTAGAATGTACAAGCCGTCGGATGTAACAGCCTGAAGAAACAACTTCCTCCCAGGCTTCCAGGACGCAGTCCCAAAGAGCGTCCGCAGTAGTTGGTTGGTTTCGTGGCCAGTTCTCTGTTAATGTTCTGGCGACCTCAGCCCACATGTTTTCCATGGGGTTCATATCAGCAGCCCGTGGCGGCCAGTCCATGACGTTGACGCCAATCGTGGAGAGCCGCTGCTGAACAAATGCAGACTTGTGAATGGGAGAATGGTCCTCTTCCAATGTGACGTCCCCTTCTTCGTAAAGCATTCGCACTGACGGAAGCATCACATTTTCCAATATGTGGGCATACTGCGCGCTGTCCAGAGTTCCTTCTATCCTGCGAAGAATTCCCGCCCCACTCGCAGAATTCCAACCCCAGCAAGTAACAGATAGCCGCCACTTCTTCTCGTCGTGGTTCCATATTCGCGTCGATGGCGAGTCCCTTGCGGCACGTAAACGATTCATGGACCGTCGTCATTGGTGGAAAATACCGTCTCATCAGTGAAAATGACGTTGTCCCACGACGCCCTCAGATGGAGCTCCGCAAATGCTAGCCGGTATAAAACGTTGTCTTCGCTGAGCTCTTGTTTCACGACGGATCGTTGTGCATGCAGTCCAGCGTCCCTCAGCCTTCGGCGAATCGTTTCACTGGAGCCGGGGAAGTTGGTCTCCCGCCGCAACTGCTTCGCGTTCAGAAAGGGATTTTCTCTGCTCCTAGACACTCGGTCCCTGTCTTCCTGCTGTGTGATCACTCTCTTCCTGCCTGAGCCAGGAGCCCTGTTGGTGGTGCCTCTTTCAAGGCAGATCCTCCACCATCTCGTTGCAGTGGTATGTGGTACGCCATACCGTCTGCCAGCTTCTCTGATGGAACATCCTCCTTCCTCAATGAGAGCGACGACTCTACCTCGGCCGGCCGGAGTGGCCGAGTGGTTCTAGGCGCTACAGTCTGGAACCGCGCGTCCGCTACTGTCGCAGGTTCGAATCCTGCCTCGGGCATGGATGTGTGTCATGTCCTTAGGTTAGTTAGGTTTAAGTAGTTCTAAGTTCTAGGGGACTGATGTCCTCAGATGTTAAGTCCCATAGTACTCAGAGCCATTTGAACAATTTTTTGACTCTACCTCGAATAGACCTCTCCCAGTGAGCCATTACGGCAGACAGCCTGATGTGTATTTCTGCTTGCCGCTCTTATATTGATTCCAGGAGAGGAGATAAACATATTTACGTCAAACGGAGCCGCAGAGGCATGCGGCGCAGCCGTGCTGGCTCGTCCCAGGCTGTTGGCCCACCAACGCCACCCCCAACTCGCTCACTTGTGTCTCGCCTCGGCCAGCCTGGTTGGCCCGTAGCTCGCGAGCCGCGGCTAGTACAGACACCTACAGTTGACGATTTATTCAAATATTTGACGAACAATACTTTCAAAAATACATTCATTTTAAACATAGCTACCACAAAATATTTCACCTAGCTAGCAATAGCATGACGCAGGAAACTATACTTTCTTGTAAGCGCTGTGCATTACATGTAGCCTTAAGAAAACCTGTATTCTACCACGACAACTAAGCGGAATGTAAAAGTAAACAGGTTTGACGGCAGCTTCTCCAAATAATAGTATATACTTAGTATATAATACACGTTTTGTGCACTTATAACATGTACTCAGTGTCTCTGAAACAATACGTGCTGCACGACGGAAATTACTTTCTGCAGAGGCACTTCATTTACATCTCAATGATACATGACTACTAGAGAACATTGCTCTTTACGGCGGTCAATTCACTTGTAAATTAACATCATGATATCGCAGATATTAGGCAACACGTTACTAGGGATGAGTAAGGCCTTAAGGTTTGCAACTAAACATGCTACTCCTAGCTACTACTGAATATGAAGTTGATTATTAATGTGTCTTCATAACCATGTGTGTGGCGTTCGACTCTCAGTCAGCATAGACGTTTTCGTTACCTTATTTCTAGTTAAACGTCTGCACATCTCGCTGAAGGTGGACCAACATTGGACATTTCTCGCCTGTTCCTGGTTAGACAACGACGGCGGTAGGCGCCGGGTTCGAATCCCGGTCAGGCGATACAACTTCAGTCGTCATTTAAGGCTCCAACCCCACTACTGGTGACAAACTGTGATATCTACATTCTGATCTTACGTACTTATTCAACAATCCGATTAGGTGCTGGGTTCGCAACCTTGTCCCCAGCATTAGATGATGGCATTTCAATTTTAAACATGTGCATCCTTTATTCCTCGACAATGCAACACTATACAACGTCTTTTTCGAGGTTAATTACCAAGAAGGTAATTGTCATGTTAGGGTTCCTGCTTTCGTACAAACATTATCGTCATTTACGTTCAAGTTCAGAATTGATAACTGATACTGGTGCAAACGTCAATATTTGACGTCTCTTTCTGCCTAGTGATCGAGTCTCGATAAGGCACAAAGCTTTGCTTCGTTAACAATGGCTTTACGTTCTGGGTTTGCATCCAGATCCAGAACGAAGACGTTGGTCATGTCATTTAAAGTACAACTTCGTGTACAAGTAACTGTTGATGAGTAATGTGGACAATGATATTACTTGAGATTCTCTGTTAATGTTGGGATTTCCGTAGAGTGGTTGCCACCGTTAATCACGTTTTCTTTTAACTGCTTAGTGTTACATAAAGTTGATGCGAAACCACTCCCCGTTGAACGTTGAACGACGTTCAGCATGTGATGGGTAAACCTTTTAGACAGCAAAGAACTTGTTTCCAATTGCCATACAACTTTATAAATCCATATACTGTCTCAAATATTTAATTTTGCCTAAGGATTACTGAACGATTTATGTGACAAAACTAGTTGTCCCATAACATTTGAAATGTCACTTATTGTAATTAAGTTTAGTTTACAAACGTTAAGGACTGCCTGATCTCTTCTGTACTATCGTGGTGTTACTTTACATCTGGACGGACTGTCATAATGACCGGTGTTCTATAGTAGTCTCTAGCGGTACCCATTGTGTATCTTACAACGACTGTACTGTGGAGGGTTGCGACTATGTGCAACACAGATATGCTATGTTGGTTGCATACATTCAGGTGCAGCCTACACGTTGAAATTCAGGGGTGACCCACTTTTTTGCTGTCGAGTGTACATTCCAGTGTTGGTCCACTGTACCTTCCAGAACGACGAGACCACCGGCGGAGTGCCACAAAAACATCCCGCAGACCATAACTGTTCCAAGATTGTTGCAGGGTGTTAGATTTCAGAAGTTTAACCCCGTACGTGACACTGGCCACTACGGCCAAAGTTCCGGTTGAGCATAAAAGGCCACCTGCCGCCCTCAGTGGACGTCCAGTGGGCGTTATTAGCTTTCAAATTCCAACCTTCGCCGCCGATGAACAGCAGTCAGCATTGGTGCATCAATCAGGCGCCTGCTGTGGCGGCCCATATGCAGCAACGTTCGTTGAACGTTCGTTAAAGAGACACTGCCGGTAGCCCCTTGGTCCATCTGGGTGGTCGGTTGCTCAACAGCTGCACTTCTATTCTCCCGTTCACATCTCCTTAGCCGTCGTTCACCCACGTCATCTACGGCCCAAGGTGCATCACCATTGCCTCGGCGCCGGCATGCCCCTTTGGACGTCAAACAAATCGCTGCGTTTCCGCATTACGACAAAGAATGCACTGATTTCCGCGTTCCTCGACACGATATATTTATGTCCTCCATTGCTAGTGCTGCCACCTGCCGTCTGTGAGTGGTTACTGGACGTCGACATCAGACATAGTCGGTCGTCACGTTAATGTTACTGGCCCGTGTAAAACAGCGAGGGGCTACATCTTTGGCGTTTAATCAAAACCTCTATTCACGGAAAATATGCATCTGACTGTTCCTGTAGCCTTCAGATGTCATAACTGGTTCAAATGGCTCTAAGCACAATGGGACTTAACACCTGAGGTCATCAGTCCCCTAGAACTTAGAACTGCTTAAACCTAACCAACCTAAGGACATCACACACATCCTTGCCCGAGGCAGGATTCGAACCTGCGACCGTAGCGGTCGCGCGGTTCCAGACTGAAGAGCCTAGAACCGCTCGGCCACTTCGGCCGGCGGAATAAATGTCGTCATTCTCTCTTACTACAGTGAAATGGTTTATATTTATTTAGCTTCCTACTTCACTTGCATTTTAAGCGAAACGTGATTTCTAATATGTCGAAGACATTTACTTGCCTCAAGAACTCACTTCAGCGGCGCCGGTGAAGATGTGGTTTTCGTGGTGAGCGTGGGGTTTCACGAAAGTGTGGTATCTCTCGATCATTGTCGCGAGTGCAGGAGCGCAACTTAATAGAGGTAACTTAAAGCTAGTGCCTCCACTCTTCAGTCAGTCGGTGCGTATCACTAGCCATCAACGGAACGTATCGAGTCTTTGTAGGATATGATGCCATGTTTTGTATTTAAATGTCAGTTTTTTACAAATCTTTCAAGTGGCATACTATATATTGTTGTATCCTCCGTCAAATGTGTGATATTAAAAAAAGCTTAAGTTTTAAGACAAAGCCTGACAGCAGGTGGCTTCTACTTTTATATAATGTATTTTCATGATGATTAACTGGATAATATGTGATAGACAGAGTCAACGACTCCCACTTTGAGTGTAGATAATGTGCTTTTGTGTGAATACGCTTTTCTAAAAAAAAATTCTGTAACATTTCCTGTAATTGCTTATTGCTTTTTGTAATGTCTCTATTTTTGTTCCATACACAATGTCGTAATCTTGTTAACAGATCCTACATCTTCTGAAGAAGATGATTTTAAAACCGTCGACACATTGGTCAAGGTTTAATAAAACTGTATTTTGAAACTGGTTGGCTGTCATTTCGAATGGACCGACCTCTTCTATTCACAATTGCCGTAGCGCAGCCACGTCCATAATATTTCTGTGAAATATTACTTCTGTGGGGCCACCTTCTTACGGATCTCTTCACAGTGACGTCTACAGCTAGGGATCTATCCAACGTTAAACCAAATGGGTTGTTTTATCTGTATGTTCCAATGTGGTATCACTCTTTCGTTTTGCCGAGATCAGCGTTGGAAAGAGTTTCTTTGAGTCATCGAACGATTAGATTTAAGGGAGTTACTGAGATAGTATTCTGACAATATTGTGGGTGCTTCCTCCAGCTTCTGCTCTGCCTGCTCGAATGTCCTCCCCTGAGCTGCTATTTCCAGGTCGTTTGCATATAGGAAACGCTTAGTAATATTAGGTGCTGATTGATCGTTAGCGTATAGGCTAAAAAGGGAGGAGCGAAAACGCTTCCCTAAGCCAATCCATTTCTTTGGCTTCTCCATAGGCTCTTCTTTCCATCGAGAACGACGTAAAATTGTCTATTTTGTAGGAGAGACTCAATGACCTTGAGAAAATAGTAATCTCTCCTTTTTTATGGAGTTTCTGTAAGAGCAGCCTATCACTGTGTCATATCAGAGCTCAGGTCGATCAGTCGAATGCAATCTTTTTATTTTAGTACCCTTCTTCTATAATTTCTGTCAGGCACAGAATTTGGCTGGAGTGTGATCTGCCAAATTTAAAACCAACTTGTTGAGAGATAAATTTCAGATCTATATAGTCCGCCATGCGGTTCAAAATGAGCCTGTCGAAAAGTTTGTACAGGTGACAAAGAAGTGATACAGGTCGATAGTTCTTCGGCGAGTCTGGTTCCTTTCCATGCTTCAGCAGCGCCTCTGCCCTTGCATTTCTGCACGTTTTGTGGATCTTATAAGTTTTGCAACAATGGCTGAAGTGCTGCGGAATCCACATCTTGGCACCAGAACCAACATGTTTTATCTACTCCGTGCACATATCATCCACCCCAGCCCCCTACTGATTTTCATAGTACTGAGGTCCTTGTTGCGTTCTTTTATAGTGAAAGGCGCTGAGAGCGTATAGCTTTCCAATTGTAGGCCCCTATTGATTTTTACTTTTTGGTGTCTTGCATTGAACTTCTCATTCAAGAGTAGATGGTGGGCCACTTGGTTGGGTGTTACCTCAGCAGGCTGTCTGGGCCCTTTTGGATAACCACCGAGCTTTTTGATAAGATTCAAGGCTATTTTGTCGTGTGTTTCATGTCCATCTTCTGTAGAGTCTCGATCCATCTATTTTGCCTCGTTCACTTGGCATTTCCATCGCTGCGGTATATCGAGTTCCCCGCCCCGACACAAAACAACAAGTGACTTACAGCAAATAGCCACACTTAAATTGGTGATTAAATCAGAATTAATTACAATATCCACACACTTTCATTGAAGGAATTCTTGTACTTTCATTAATAGAATCAGTTTTAAACTATTTAATCACACAATAACAACTGGTCTCTCAATAACTCGTAAGAATTTATGAAACTACTCATTTATAATTAGACACGTCTCTCAGACACGCTATTACTTCAGATAGGAAAGTAACAGTAATGTTATTGCAATTCACGGCAAAATATACCCAGGGAAAATTTTATCCATGTGTATCTATAGCAATTGGCCAGCTTAACTCCGTCGTGTGATATTGTGGTGTGCGTACTGTAAGACCTTCGGCACACACACCATCAGATTATTTGACCTGTCGCTCTAACGAAGTGGGCGAGTGTCAGCAGTATGTCTCGTGCTCTTATCGTGGCGTGTTTATCTCCTGCCGTTAGGTCAGACGATAGAAATGCCACTTGCACGCTTAGAGTAGCAGATTGACGGTGACCAACTTTAAACAGAACTTGATTAATTTTCACACACATTTATTAAAATAATAAAAATCATAGATATTACGTAACTTGATTCTGGATGCTGTTTACAATTGACAATCTGAAGTTCCTTTGGTCTTGGTACGTTAATCTTATTCTCACATACCTCTGATACTTGACAAAGTGTCTATACATTTCTCTTCATGGCTATGTACAGGAATATGATAATCTTATTAGGTGCAGACTGAAACTTGACTACAGACTAATGCAGACTGGTGCAGAGTGACTAATCGGAGTTCTGAACACTTGTTATAATACCTCGAGCGTTCAGGTATCGCTGCGCGAGTGTGATCCGCGAGGAGAAAAGGTTCTACGTTAGCAGCAATCTCATTGGCTGCGTTACATATTAATACGCGGATCGGCGGAAGCAGAATTTGGTCCGTCTCTAAAACAGCGCTGCGCCTGCGCTGTTGTGTTTAGCGGGGCGCGCTCTATTGGGGAAGCTGTGTACGCGCTGACTACGCGGAACTATGTACACAACAGATATAAATACAATAACCTGGCGGCACTTAGACAAGGACCAGCAAAATTGTTTTCAGTGACGGCTAAACACTGATAGTAGCAACCTACAGGGTGTTTCAAAAATGACAGGTATATTTGAAACGGCAATAAAAACTAAACGAGCAGCGATAGAAATACACCGTTTATTGCAATATGCTTGGGACAACAGTACATTTTTAGGCGGACAAACTTTCGAAATTACAGTAGTTACAATTTTCAACAACAGATGGCGCTGCAAGTGATGTGAAAGATATAGAAGACAACGCAGTCTGTGGGTGCGCCATTCTGTACGTCGTCTTTCTGCTGTAAGCGTGTGCTGTTCACAACGTGCAAGTGTGCTGTAGACAACATGGTTTATTCCTTAGAACAGAGGATTTTTCTGGTGTTGGAATTCCACCGCCTAGAACGCAGTGTTGTTGCAACAAGACGAAGTTTTCAACGGAGGTTTAATGTAACCAAAGGACCGAAAAGCGATACAATAAAGGATCTGTTTGAAAAATTTCAACGGACTGGGAACGTGACGGATGAACGTGCTGGAAAGGTAGGGCGACCGCGTACGGCAACCACAGACGGCAACGCGCAGCTAGTGCAGCAGGTGATCCGACAGCAGCCTCGGGTTTCCGTTCGCCGTGTTGCAGCTGTGGTCCAAATGACGCCAACGTCCACGTATCGTCTCATGCGCCAGAGTTTACACCTCTATCCATACAAAATTCAAACGCGGCAACCCCTCAGCGCCGCTACCATTGCTGCACGAGAGACATTCGCTAACGATATAGTGCACAGAATTGATGACGGCGATATGCATGTGGGCAGCATTTGGTTTACTGACGAAGCTTATTTTTACCTGGACGGCTTCGTCAATAAACAGAACTGGCGCATATGGGGAACCAAAAAGCCCCATGTTGCAGTCCCATCGTCCCTGCATCCTCAAAAAGTACTGGTCTGGGCCGCCATTCCTTCCAAAGGAATCATTGGCCCATTTTTCAGATCCGAAACGATTACTGCATCACGCTATCTGGACATTCTTCGTGAATTTGTGGCGGTACAAACTGCCTTAGACGACACTGCGAACACCTCGTAGTTTATGCAAGATGGTGCCCGGCCACATCGCACGGCCGACGTCTTTAATTTCCTGAATGAATATTTCGATGATTGTGTGATTGCTTTGGGTCATCCGAAACATACAGGAGGCGGCGTGGATTGGCCTCCCTATTCGCCAGACATGAACCCCTGTGACTTCTTTCTGTGGGGACACTTGAAAGACCAGGTGTACCGCCAGAATCCAGAAACAATTGAACAGCTGAAGCAGTACATCTCATCTGCATGTGAAGCCATTCCGCCAGGCACGTTGTCAAAGGTTTCGGGTAATTTCATTCAGAGACTACGTCATATTATTGCTACGCATGGTGGATATGTGGAAAATATCGCACTATAGAGTTTCCCAGACCGCAGCGCCATCTGTTGTTGAAAATTGTAACTATTGTAATTTCGAAAGTTTGTCTGCCTGAAAATGTACTGTTGTCCCAAGCATATTGTAACAAACGGTGTATTTCTATCGCTGCTCGTTTAGTTTTTATTGCCGTTTCAAATATACCGGTCATTTTTGAAACACCCTGTACAAACAGAATGTATCAGCACTCCAGACCCTCGTAAATGTTAGTCATCACATCACATACAGCTCTCACTAGAACATTGCGTACTAAGCAAGTTGAAATTAAACACATTCGAGGACAGACTCAACAGGAGAAGCAACGGCCGGCCAAGAAAATGAAGCTAACAGCACAGAACCCAATAGTCGATTCCAGTCACAATTTACAGCACAAGCAACGCCCTTACCCTCTTGCTTGTTCGACGAAGCCAGCCACCGCAGCTCCTGGTGCCAGGAGGCATACAGCAAGCGAAATACACCAACGGCTTCCCAATATCGTGATTTCTTTCACTCCGGAGATATTTCCTAAGGTGTCTTCAGCCGGGTAAACAGCCTCTTTTAGATGTGCTCTTCCTGCTGCCTCGCACGGCACCTGTACTGTCCGTCAGACTTCGCAAACAACGTTACTGTTAGGCGTCCCAAAGCAGAATTCGACGCTACTTGCTGGAGCTTACCGCTCGCTCCCCCATAGGTGGCGCCATCGCGCGCTCTGCGCACACCACCCGGAAGATCACCCATACCGGCGGCGGGAATATCGCTGATCGAGACACGCGGCTCAACTAATACTGGCTATCTAAATTTTTAATATGGTCTATTATGTTTGTTGCTCATTACTGAATGTCTCGGAAAAAATTATTTTTTCCTAAAGCAGGCTCATTGTTCAGCTCTTTGATTTTTCATAAAGCTTTAAGTATGTCATATAAAGTGCTTCTTGAAACAGCATATTTCTTACTAGCTTCCCTGACTGTCTTTTTCAACGACTTCCTTCATGTTAATTACATCCCATGTAAGTTCTTACTTCTGCTTCTTTACCTGTTGAAGATCTAGTTCTACTTGAAACCGCTTTGTCCGATACGACTATGATGCACCGCTGTGCGAATTTAAAATTCCCATTGTTATTATTTACATTAAACATTGTCACAGCCTGTAATATCTGTATTACATATAGAGTAAAGAAATTCTGGTTGCAGAATACGTACGTAACCGGTTTCTAGATACAACAAAAATTTGCTTTTCAGTACTTAGCATAGTGGTTGACCGAATTGACAATTTAAAAAAATCTGTTATAAACTACTCATCAAAAGGTATAATCTTACCTTAAAAGTTTGATACTATGAGACAAGTATTAAATCTAGAAACTGCGTTTACATGAACATGTAAAGCGGTTACCACTTTTTTGGTTTATTCATTTTGGTTTTGATTTTTCATTCGTCTACGGCTTCATAAGCCGAATGAAACTAACAAATTAGGGTGGTCAATAAAATACTTCTGGCCTGTTGACCGCATTGTCAATACATACAATAGTCCGACGTTTCGGCCACTATTGCAAGTGGCCTTACAATAGTGACCGATCGTCGGACAATTTTATGATATGACAATGCGATTAACAGCCCAGAAGATTTTGTTGACAGTGATAACGGCCGCCGAAGCCTACGCTTACATACAATCAGGGTTTTGTGTCTTCAGTCATAAAGGTTTTATATGCTTAACATTTATCATGTTAACTCGTCTGAAAAGTAATCGAACGTCTGAAGCTGTCTGATATGTGGGAATTCATCGGTTGTGAAGCCATCCTGCAATTGTCTCATATTTCAGTGCTGAGAATGTTATGCACCAGTTATCAAATGTATGATATACTTACCGCAAATAAACATTTCGCGGATATGGTAACTTGGGTGTACCATTCTGAAAACTCATATAGGAGCTAGGTTCTTTAAATATTTGGGGGTAGGTGGTGGTGAGAGCGAGGGGAAGGGAGGGTTGCTGGTAGAAAACACTACCAGCTGTCATTTAAGACACACACAACAGTCTGAACTTCAGTTCGGGTGCCGAAAAAACTCAATAGAAAAAAAACGTGCTGCCAGACCTAATCTAACTGTTGTTTTAATGCAAAATCACCCGAGTGCTGTTCCTCTATACTTCACACTGTAGTGTTACAAAAGGTGCTGTCACTTACAGTGGAGTTACGAAACAGCTCTTGTCCGATACAATCCGCTGTCCAATTAGTCTAGTTGCTCTGTTGGTGACTCTGCCTGCTCCCACTATTTTCCCCTCTAGAGCTCCTTCCAGCGTCATGTAAACTATTCCGGATATCTTAGCAGATGTTCCACTGATTGGTTCCTTCTTCTAGTATGGATACAGTTTTAGATTTTTTTCCATTCTTACTTAATTGCTTAGCTTCTAAAACGCCTGGTTAAATCCGCAGGACAGAACAGGTACTTGGAATTGTGGAAAGGGGCCAAAAATGAGCGGCTGTCAGTTACACTGCAACACATATAACTTTATTTAGTTGCCCAAACATTACATTGCAAATTTCCAACCTTAACTATCGACTCAATATGTCACACAATCTTATGGCTTAAGGGCACAACCTCTCTAATTTTTAAAACGGCTGAAGGCCCATGATTTAAAACACAACTACAATAAATTTTCAAAAGGGAGAAAACACAAGGTTTTATCCTTAAACAATATTTCAAATGAGGCTGAAGGCCCAAACAATCTAAGACTTGACAAGTAAGGAATTTTAATTTTAAAACGGCTGCAGGCCCATGAATTAGAAACACAACTACAATAAATTTTCAAAGGAAGAAGGCCCAAAGCTTTATCCGTAAATAATTTTTAAAAAAAGGAGGCTGAAGGCCCAAACAATGCAAGACTTGACAAATAAACCACTTTCAATTTTAAAACGGCTGAAAGCCCATTTTTTAAAACCCAACTGAAAGTATACAAATTAAAACCATCGGCTATGAGCCATTAAAATACACAATCAAACACCAATAAGAAAAGGCAGTACAGAGCGGCGCTCAGAAGTTTCCGAGGATCGATCTGCACTTGAAATGTTAAGGTTCGCTTAGAGGAGACAGGTAGTCGGCCCAGCTACATCCGATCCGCCGGTAACCCAACCAAGAAACAGTTAACGCACCCACCGACAAGAAGACTTGCTTTCCACCCAACCAGTACACAAGGAACTCCAAATACAAAACGTAAAAGGCGTAGCCGCCCACAACCAAGTACGCACAAGCTGTCAAAACTACACACGCGTGTTGAACAGCGACAACATGGTAAGGAAAAGACACTGCCTGATTTTTACGTCAGCGGCCAGGGCAGGTAGCCGGAACGCTAACGGCCACAAGGCAGAAAAATCCGCTGGTGCACTTGGACTTCCAATAACCAAAATACAGTTAAGTTGGTGACCAAACTTTCGCCAACTCGAACACTCTCTGTTGCTCGCGGGAATACCCACAACAGCCAGCCATGAAAACCAACGGCACAATGTGAGCAGTCTGGTTTCGGTAGTTAAATCACCACTCAACTTTGATGTCCTGGGTCGGTGATCCACGAACCTCGTAGCAATCAGCTCCCACACACTCCGACACTGCGTAGAGGCCGCCAGCGGGGCTAGCCCACTGCGCCGCTCGATTTCCTGGCTTATCCACACCAACCGACCGACTGCCGCACACCGGCTAGCCGGCAACTATCAGCACCAGACCAAAGACAGTACAAGGTGCGAATATCGATACACACCGCTGCTGCCGTACGTAGAAAGAAGAAGAACCACGGCATAACCGTAATAACCGCGGGAAACCAAACGCAGAGTAACAGTCAAGGTTTAAACCAACGCATAAGCCAGGGCCAGCATGGCTCAGCTTCATTTTTAATATTCTATAATAGCAACGTATTTAAGCCGGCCATAGCAGCCGTGCGGTTCTAGGCGCTTCAGTTTGGAACCGCGTGACCGCTGCGGTCGCAGGTTCGAATCCTGCCTCGGGCATGGATGTGTGTGATGTCCTTAGGTTAGTTAGTTTTTAAGTAGTTCTAAGTTCTAGGGGACTGATGACCACAGATGTTGAGTCCCATAGTGCTCAGAGCCATTTGAACCATTCTGAACGTATTTAAGACGTGTCCGATGTTTTCTTCTCCGAATTTTTTGATGGTCGATGTTTGTTTCATGAAATGCTTTTCCCTTGACGTATTCACTATCAAATTAAAACTATCTGAACACCACTATGTAATGTAGAATTGATTACTATATTTCGCGACAGGCGCACCAGCCAGTATAAAAGGAGACGGAGCGTAATTTGTAGTCAGCAGAAAAACAGTAACAACAGAACTGGTCCGTCGAGAGAGCTCAGTGACTTCGAACACGGATATCACAGAAGTAACAGACCCATCAAACCCTTCTAAAGTTGCGCAAGTCGACTGCTTGTAATGTGAGTGCGAAGTGGAAATGCAAAGAAAGAGCCACAGCCAAACCATGATCAGGCAGGCCTCATGCATGTACTGACGGATAGCGACCGTCAAGCATTGGTGTGTATACGTAGGTTGGAACTTAAACAGTGACAACACTGCTGTGGAGACAGTATGCAATGGAATCTGTGGTGTCACCGCCAGACACCACACTTGCTAGGTGGTAGCTTTAAATCGGCCGCGGTCCGTTAGTACATGTCGGACCCGCGTGTCGCCACTGTCAGTGATCGCAGACCGAGCGCCACCACACGGCAGGTCTCGAGAGACTTACTAGCACTCGCCCCAGTTGTACGGACGACGTAGCTAGCGATGCACACTGTCGAAGCCTCGCTCATTTGCAGAGCAGATAGTTAGAATAGCCTTCAGCTAAGTCAATGGCTACGACCTGGCAAGGCGCCATTAGCAGTATATTGTCTGAAACTATAGAGTCTCACTTGTATCGTCAATAGCGATGTACAACAAGGATGGATTAAAGTTAAGTATTCCAGCAGCTACGTACTTTTCTTTATAGCATTCATTACGTCTCCTGTTTCAGACCTATCTCTAGCCTGCGTGAGTTAGCGCGTGCCTTTCGGCTACTTCCGAGTGGCGTGGCTGTCTTGTTACGCCACAACAGAATCTACTATTGTCGATAATAGCACACGTTGTTGACATCCCCACCTTACCTCCGAGCAAATGGATTCGCCCGTCCCACGTCACCGGCGTGCGCACACTCGAGGTAAACTCAGTCACTTGCGAGCGAGCAGTCAAACGCAACGGTGTCACTGTGTTTTCGAAACAGGAACAACGGAGTTGGATCAAGATTTAATGTGCTAGGGATCGTACAGCAAGGTCTTCAAGAGGCGTGCGGGGAATCAGCATTGCCGGACAGAATAGTGGCACGTTGAGTAAAAGCCTTCAACGAAAGTCGGCAAACTGTGGCTGATATGCTTCGGGTAGGACGTCCTAGCGTCTCTGACGAAGAAGTGCATGATGTTGCCGCATTAGTGGACAGTGATCGACACCAAACGATTCGTGAGCTCGCCCACGAAAACGGATTAGCGCATACGACTGTGCTTCGCATCCTGAAGGAACTCCTCGGAATGCGAAAAATGGCATCCCGATTGGTTCCTCATGACTTGGCAAAAATGCAGAAATGGATGCGTTACGACGCTGCTCAGACGCAATTGGTGCGCTATGAGCGCGGAGGAGAGGCCTTCTTACGCCGTATCGTAACACTGAATGAGACATGGGCCACATCGTACGAGCCAAAACTGAAACGCCAATTCAACGAATGGCGTCATTATGGGACGCCGCGAAAGTCAAAAGTGCGTCAGAGCCTTAGCGTGGTGATTCTCGTGTGCGACTGTGATGGTGTTAATCTAACGCATTACGTTCTTCCACGGCAGACCGTCAGTGCACAGTATTACTGTTCGTTTTTGGAGCATCCCCTGCTACCAGCTTTGCGAAAGAAGCGGCGACACCTCTGCGAGAACCACCCTCATTTTGCACGGCTGCTCTGTCCGGTTGATGGGGCTGGGAAGTACTGTACCATCCACCATACTCCCCGGACTTAAGTCCTTGTGACTTTTATTTGATTACGAAGATGAAGGAACCACTTGGTTGCATTCGCTTCAGAGCTGTTCCAGAGGTTCGACAGGCAGTAGACCACTCCATTCGCACCATCAACAGAACAGACTCTGCGAACGGTATACTACGCCATCCACATCGCTGGCAATGGGTTCTACACAACGCTGGCAACTACTCTGAAGGACAGTTACAGGTGCAAACATGTAACTCTTTTGTATCGGTTGTGAATAAATAGTTGCCACTATTTAGGTTCCAACCCTTTGTGTGTGTGTGTGTGTGTATGTGTGTGTGTGTGTGTGTGTGTGTGTGTGTGTGTGTGTATTCCATCCTCAGAACCTAGAATCTCAATGTTTTTTTCCTGTTATCGATGTCCATGCTGGCAAGAAATTGGTCCCAGTAATCCCAAGACCGTATCAAAATCTCTATGGTAGATCCTCAGACTAGCCTGGACACACAAAAAGAAGTGAGCAGGAGACTTCAGTTTGTGTATACAGATGCAGACGATATAATACGCCACTTTTATTTGCTTACTAAAAGTGCAACTTATATTTTATGTTTGCATGCAGAAATTTTCGTCTATTTGACGGCTGATGAATGCGATGTATATTCTAGAGGCAAAAAGTTATTTTTATTTGATGTAATTGCAATTGCACTATTTCCAGACTTTGTTTTACTTTACTTGTACCGCGAAACCTTACTTCACGCCTGATTTCATGATTCATGAAGTGCCCTTTAGGTTTTGATGAGTGAGTTTGCGACTATTACAATATCTGACATAAATGACCGAATCTTTTGACTGAACTGACTTAGAAGCTTAAAGGTTTTACTCAACCAATGGATCATAGACGTTAATATGTGACGGAACTTTGAACGCGGTGCGACAATCTGTTCCAGAGGAAAAGGGGTCTTAACAGACGGACAGGCAGGTAGATGGACAAAAAATCATAAAAAATATTCTTTTCGTGTGGTAAGGCTGAAACTGGGCATCTTTGCAAATTTCATGACTCTAGGTCAACTGGAAGTACCCTATAGGTTTTGATGACTCTTCAGTATAAAAATATGTGACATACATGGTTGTTTTTTATGATTGCATTCACTTGGAAGTTTAAAATTTTTACACCGTGAAGGAACCATAGATCTTAATATGTGACACAGATTTACTTTATATGCCTGACCTGACTGTTCCAGAGAAAAACGGGGCTTAACAGACGGACAGACAAAGAAAACAGATGAATAAAAAATGACAAAAAAGTACTTTTCATGTTATACAGGGCTATTCGTTTTAAAGTTTCAAAACCGCCAAAGCGACACAGAAGACGCTGAGATACGGAATTTGATATAAGGCGCATGAGGCCGCAAATGTCGGGAGATACCCCAAATGTGGACGAAAAATGTTGAACACGTGACGTCACCAGATGACGTACCTCGCCACACGCGCAGCATTTGGGTTTGTCGATCCTACCCTCGCCGTTAGTGGGCAATGCTACACGTCGCTCCTCTAGGGTACTCTTGAATCGGTTTACATTTAGGGAAACAGAGTAGCCTAGTGGAGCGACGTGTAGCATTGCCCACTAACGGCGAGGGTAGGATCGACAAACCCGAATGCTGCGAGTGTGGCGAGATACGTCATCTGGTGACGTCACATGTTCAACGTTTTTCGTCCACATTTGGCGTGTTTCCGAACATTTGCGGCCGCATGTTCCTTATATTAAATTCGGTATCTCAGCGTCATCTCTGTCACTTTGGCGGTTTTCAATTGTCAATAAGAATCACTCTGTATAATTTCAGATAAACAATTTTCGAGTTTTTTTCTTGATTTGAACTGCGAAGCATTGCTTCTTGCCTAATTTCATGATGCTATGTTAACAGGAAGTACCCTATAAATTTTGATGAGCGAGTTTGCGAGTGTTAAAATATGTGACGTAAATGGCCGAATCTTTTGACTGAACTGGCTTAGAAGCTTAAATGACTGACATCGCCAAGGGTTCATAGACATTAATGGGTGACATAACTTCGTCCTTGGTACGACAGTTCGTTCCAGAGGAAAAGGGGTCTTAATAGTCGGACAGACAGACAGACGGTCAACGAGGCGATCGAACAAGGGTTTCGTTTTTAGACTTTAAGGCACGGAACCCTAAAATTGCGTGGAATCAGCGAACAGAATCACTGGTGGGTTCCAAAGTGCTGTCAACAGTCCAGCTAGCACAATGTGCGTAGACAGTTAAAAAAACTGGAGTAAAACGTTCGCAGCTCCTCATAGGCTATGCCGCCCATTTCTGTTGTCGATAGTAAGAGACGCTTCAGGTGGTGTAAAGAGTGGATGGCTGAAAACGAGGCTTTTGGACTGATGAATCATGCTGTACTCTGTGACAATCCGATGGAAGGTGGTGGATTTCGCGAATGCCTGGAGATTGTATACTGAGGTGTGCGGAGGAAACACCGTTACATTACGGTAGCGTTTTCCGTGGTTAGGGTGTGGTCCCATTGTTGTGTTTAAGAAAATCCTAAACAGGGAAGGATATGAACACATTTTACAACATTAGGCACTGCGTACAGTAGAGGATGAGTTCAGGGACGATGTTTATAACAATGGCAGTGCATCTTGTCATACAGCAGCATCTGTGACGCAATTAGCTATAGACAATAATATTCCTGGAACCGGCCTGCGCAGAGTCCCGACGTAAACTCAATGGAAGACCTTTAGGATGAGTTAGAACGTCGATCTCGGTGTAGACCCCAGCATCCAACATCACTACCTTTTCTGGTTTCGGCTCTTGTCTGTTATTCCTCAGCCGTGCGGAATTAGCCGAGCGGTCTCGGGCGCTGCAGTCATGGACTGTGTGGCTGGTCCCGGCTGAGGTTCGAGTCCTCCCTCGGGCATGGGTGTGTGTGTTTGTCCTTAGGATAATTTAGGTTAAGTAGTGTGTAAGCTTAGGGACTGATGACCTTAGCAGTTAAGTCCCATAAGATTTCACACACATTTGAACATTTTGTTATTCCTCCATAGGCGTTCAGATCCCTGAGTGAATGTGTCCCCAATAGAGTTCAAGCCGTCATAAAGGTGAAAGGTGCTCACAGCCCTTATTAATGTCCAGTAACATGTGTCCGGACACTTTTGATTGCGTAGTACACATTCAGGGATTCTTCTTCATATCCATGTGACTACCTGATACCAGGAAAGCTTTTTAATGAAGGCGCCTTTCTTCTCATGTTCCAGTCTACTTCTTGCAACTCCCTCGAGTTGATCATCACATGTAATCTTGCTTCGTAGGAAGGGGAATTCAATCACTTCCTCCGCTAATGTTTATTTCTCGGTTATGATGTTAATCAAGTCGTCACTCCCCATTCAATATCTTTTCATAATTTTCGACTTTTCTTCGTTTAACCTGAAGCCGTATCCTGTGCTAAGTATGCTGTACATTCCTTACATCAGGTTAAACCCACCGACATATTCCTCTTCTGTTCTTTCGTTCCATTTCTTTCACTGCTTCTTCAACGCATGAGTTCAACAACAGTGATGAAAAGCTGCAAACACTTGTAGCGGTCCAGTGACGTATGTTTTTTATTCCCCGCCATACATTGCGACACGACAGGCTGTTATCTGAACAGAATTGATGGACTGGGTAGGTAGTGGCGCGCGATCTGCACCGAAGAGACCAGCCAGAGACGCTAGAGAAAGCTCCCTGTGCTGAGGTGTGGTTTCCCCAGTTCGGTGGATGAGCGCTGACATGCAAACGGGCCACACGCCCCCGTTAAAAATTCAGACGAGCGAATGTGATAGTTCCACCGCAAGTGCTCACAACTACCTTTTGCGTATTGGTTGCAACCATAACAGTTACAGTGAAGGACGATACGTCTTCTTAAAGAGGGAAGCACCATGATTCTGCCAGAGCGCAGGTATTAATTATATTCAGAATGTGTAAAAAGACGCACCACCGAAAAGTCTTTCTCAGATACAAATCAACAAATGAATTACATTTTATTGTTTAATGTACAAAGTGGCTCCCGGTGGTGTGCTTCGATTGATGTGTTGATATGATTTGTAGCACAGTCAAATAAGCCCTACGACTCATTTTGATTGGATTTTAATTGAAAATTGATATAAAAATTGTAACAAGACAAGTACACATTCAGCAAGGAATCATTGGTTACAAACAATGTTCAACCTTCAGTTCTTAAGATTCATATTTTTTGTCGTGTGTTTCTATTATTTATTTATAAATTTACGCAGTTTCGCCCATAGCTTGAGAACTGTCATAGATATGAACAGTGAATTGGGAATAGGAGTAAAAACCCGTTAAGAAACCGGTGCTTACATCTGTAATTCTTGTCATATTTGACGGCGCGCAGAGTTTGAGCTGTTTCCAAGAAATTCAACCAAAATTTTGCAATTGTTTAAGCTTAAATACTGGACGTACTATTGCACGTAGAACTGAATGTAAGATATCGATTTGGATTAGAGTTTTAGGGCGCTTCTAATGGTGCGTCTTCGCTACCGGGTTCGATCCCCGCCACTGCCTAAATTTTGATAAATAATCAGCATTGGCGGCCGAAGACTTCCGGCATAAGAAGTCAGCCTCATTGTGCCAACGGCCTTGTCAAAGAGGGCGGAGGAGCGGATAGAGTTTCAGGGCACTCTCTTGTCCTAGGGGTGGGAAATTGCCCCTAAAGGCGGAAGAATTAGCAATGACGAACGACATGAGGATGCAGAAGGCAATGGAAACCACTGCATTAAAGACACGTAACGTGTATACACAGGACATGTGGCCTGTAATTCAAGAAGTGTCATGATGATCTCTCCATTGGCAAAAGATTCCGGAATAGTCCCCCATTCGGAACTCCTGGAGGGGACTGCCAAGGGGGAGGTTACCATGAAAAAAAGATTGAATAATCAACGAAAGGACAACGTTCTACGAGTCGGGGCGTGGAATGTCAGAAGCTTGAACGTGGTAGGGAAACTAGAAAATCTGAAAAGGGAAATGCAAAGGCTCAATCTAGATATAGTAGGGGTCAGTGAAGTGAAGTGGAAGGAAGACAAGGATTTCTGGTCAGATGAGTATCGGGTAATATCAACAGCAGCAGAAAATAGTATAACAGGTGTAGGATTCGTTATGAATAGGAAGGTAGGGCAGTGGGTGTGTTACTGTGAACAGTTCAGTGACCGGGTTGTTCTAATCAGAATCGATAGCAGACCAGCACCGACATAGATAGTTCAGGTATACATGCCGACGTCGCAAGCTGACGATGAACAGATAGAGAAAGTGTATGACGATATTGAATGGGTAATGCAGTATGTAAAGGGGGACGAAAATTTAATAGTCATGGGCGACTGGAATGCAGTTGTAGGGGAAGGAGTAGAAGAAAAGGTTACAGGAGAATATGGGCTTGGGACGAGGAATGAAAGAGGGGAAAGACTAATTGAGTTCTGTAACAAGTTTCAGCTAGTAATAGCGAATACCCTGTTCAAGAATCACAAAAGGAGGAAATATACTTGGAAAAGGCCGGGAGGTACGGGAAGATTTCAATTACATTACATCATGGTCAGACAGAGATTCCGAAACCAGATACTGGATTGTAAGGCGTACCCAGGAGCAGATATATACTCAGATCGCAATATACTAGTGATGAAGAGTAGGCTGAAGTTCAAGACATTAGTCAGGAAGAATCAATACGCAAAGAAGTGGGATACGGAAGTACTAAGGAATGACTAGATACGTTTGAAGTTCTCTAACGCTATAGATACAGCAATAAGGAATAGCGCAGTAGGCAGTACAGTTGAAGAGGAATGGACATCTCCAAAAAGGGCCATCACAGAAGTTGGGAAGGAATACATAGGTACAAAGAAGGTAGCTGCGAAGAAACCATGGGTAACAGAGGAAATACTTCAGTTGATTGATGAAAGGATGAAGTACAAACATGTTCCGGGAAAATCAGGAATACAGAAATACAAGTCGCTGAGGAATGAAATAAATAGGAAGTGCAAGGAAGCTAAGACGAAATGGCTGCAGGAAAAATGTGAAGACATCGAAAAAGATATGATTGTCGGAAGGACAGACTCAGCATACAGGAAAGTCAAAATAACCTTTGGTGACATTAAAAGTGCGGTGTCACCGCCAGACACCACACTTGCTAGGTGGTAGCCTTTAAATCGGCCGCGGTCCGTTAGTATACGTCGGACCCGCGTGTCGCCACTATCAGTGATTGCAGACCGAGCGCCGCCACACGGCAGGTCTAGAGAGACACTTCCTAGCACTCGCCCCAGTTGTACAGCCGACTTTGCTAGCGATGGCTCACTGACAAATTACTCTCTCATTTGCCGAGACGATAGTTAGCATAGCCTTCAGCTACGTCATTTGCTACGACCAAGCAAGGCGCCATTTTCAATTGCTATTTATCTTGTGATGCATGTACCGTCAGACCGATGTTCACCAATTATGAATTAAAGTTAAGTATTCCAGCAGCTACGTACTTTATTTGCTACTCTCCATTACTTTAACTGTTCCAGACCTCACGCCAGCCTGCGTGAGCTTAAACGCGTGCCTTTCGGCTTCCTCCTAGTGGCTTGGCTGTCTTGCCAAGTCACAACAAAAAGCAACGGTGGTAACATTAAGAGTGAACGGGAATTCCACTGTTAAATGCAGAGGAGAGAGCAGATAGGTGGAAAGAATACATTGAAAGCCTCTATGAGGGTGAAGATTTGTCTGATGTGATAGAAGAAGAATCAGGAGTCGATTTAGAAGAGATAGGGGATCCAGTATTAGAATCGGAATTTAAAAGAGCTTTGGAGCACTTACGGTCAAATAAGGCAGAAGGGATAGATAACATTCCATCAGAATTTCTAAAATCATTGGGGGAAGTGGCAATAAAACGACTACTCACGTTGGTGTGTAGAATATATGAGTCTGGCGATATACCATCTGACTTTAGGAAAAGCATCATCCACACAATTCCGAAGATGGCAAGAACTGACAAGTGCGAGAATTATCGCACAATCAGCTTAACAGCTCATGCATCGAAGCTGCTTACAAGAATAATATACAGATGAATGGAAAAGAAAATTGAGAATGCGCTAGGTGAAGATCAGTTTGGCTTTAGGAAAAGTAAAGGGACGAGAGAGGCAATTCTGACGTTACGGCTAATAATGGAAGCAAGGCTAAAGAAAAATTAAGACACTTTCATAGGATTTGTCGACCTGGAAAAAGCGTTCGACAATATAAAATGGTGCAAGCTGTTCGAGATTCTGAAAAAAGTAGGGGTAAGCTATAGGGAGAGACGGGTCATATACAATATGTACAACAACCAAGAGGGAATAATAAGAGTGGACGATCAAGAACGAAGTGCTCGTATTAAGAAGGGTGTAAGACAAGGCTGTAGCCTTTCGCTCCTACTCTTCAATCTGTACATCGAGGAAGCAATGATGGAAATAAAAGAAAGGTTCAGGAGTGGAATTAAAATACAAGGTGAAAGGATATCAATGATACGATTCGCTGGTGACATTGCTATCCTGAGTGAAAGTGAAGAAGAATTAAATGACCTGCTGAACGGAATGAACAGTCTAATGAGTACACAGTATGGTTTGAGAGTAAATCGGAGAAAGACGAAGGAAATGAGAAATAGTAGAAATGAGAACAGCGAGAAACTTAACATCAGGATTGATGGTCACGAAGTCAATGAAGTTAAGGAATTCTGCTACCTAGGCAGTAAAATAACCAATGACGGACGGAGCAAGGATCACATCAAAAGCAGTCTCGTTATGGCAAAAAAGGCATTTCTGGCCAAGAGAAGTCTACTAATATCAAATACCGGCCTTAATTTGAGGAAGAAATTTCTGAGGATGTACGTCTGGAGTACAGCATTGTATGGTAGTGAAACATGGACTGTGGGAAAACCGGAACAGAAGAGAACTGAAGCATTTGAAATGTGGTGCTATAGACGAATTTTGAAAATTAGGTGGGCTGATAAGGTAAGGAATGAGGAGGTTCTACGCAGAATCGGAGAGGAAAGGAATTTGTGGTTGGTTGGTTGGTTTGGGGAAGACCAGACAGCTTGGTCATCGGTCTCATCGGATGAGGGAAGGATGGGGAAGGAAGTCGGCCGTGCCCTTTCAGAGGAACCATCCCGGCATTTGCCTGGAGTGATTTAGGGAAATCACGAAAGGAATTTGTGGAAAACACTGATAAGGAGAAGGGACAGGATGATAGGACATCTGCTAAGACATGAAGGAATGACTTCCATGGTACTAGAGGGAGCTTTAGAGGGCAAAAACTGTAGAGGAAGACAGAGATTAGAATACGCCAAGCAAATAATTGAGGACGTAGGTTGCAAGTGCTACTCTGAGATGAAGAGGTTAGCACAGGAAAGGAATTCGTGGCGGGCCGCATCAAACCAGTCAGTAGACTGATGACCGAAAAAACAAAAATGGTGCAGTCAGAATTTCAATCATGCTTATATATAAATCAGGCTACCGAAACTATGAAACTCGTTGGGTGACGCAGACGTTGAATCTTCAATGAAGAACTGAACAGAAACAATGAAAGGGTCAGTGGTGATGGCAGTTGGAGCTTAACAGCCAGCAGTGATGGACGTTAGATGTGAGTAGTCAGCAGTGATGGAGGTTAGAGGTTAATAATTAGCCGTGTTGGAGGTTTGCAGTATTAGCGCGAGAGGACGGTCTGAATGTATATCCGTCATGGAGATTTATTACTGATGATTATATAATTTCTTGTGAACTGTTTGGCACATGATTGAGTTTATATCTGCTAAATACATTGTTTGCACTGTAACAAAATCTTTCCTTTGCTAACCACACGCCTATTAGTAGTTAGAGCCTTCAATAGTTAGAATCTCTTATTTGGCTGGCAGCATTGGCCCTTGTATAGCTCTGGTTCCTATCATGAAGATTTTCTGTGAGGTAGGTGACGGGTTATTGGTCTAATTCAGGGCCATTCTTTTGAGTTAATTTTAAAGCAGTCAGATCACGTTACCGTTGAATATTGTGGGTAATTAATGAATAGGAAAAGTTTGAGTTCTGCTAGTCATGGAAAATTCTGTAGGTCAGAAATATAATGATAAAGCCTAGCAAAGTGACACTTGCATTCATTTTCACTCAGCAGATTAATAAAAATCTTTATTAAGAAGTTTCACCCTCTCGGTTATTTCAGTCCAAGTAAGCAAAATATAAATAAAGACGTTTCAATCTGTAAGAGTCTGAGCAGTGCTCCAACCACGCTCGTTTTGGAAGATGGAAGTATTTCAGGCCGTCTGTAGCAGCACTTAGCATTGTTTCGCCCAAGTTCACTGTGGACGTACAATAGTCCGATTCCAGTCAGGACTCTGATTTGTTTCGCTAATACATAGGAAGAATTTGTGATTTTTCGTGTGAACTGAGTTTGGGACTGTGCACTGAGGCTCGACGCTGACTCAGTTTCTCTGTGAGGGACTTGGAATATCTCTTAGGTTACAGCATCATGTGTCGGCTAGACTCTGTTTAGGTGTGAGTTGGTAGGCTACTTATCTTCATTTAACGCTTAGCTGTGAATACAGCCTCTGCTTTTCCAGCTGTTTCAGTTTATTTAATTTTATGTGTTGATTGTCCGCCTACTTAGCTGAGTGATGAAGTGCTTTCCTACCAAGCAGCAGGCCCAGGTTCGCTTCCCAGCCGGGTTGGAGATTTTCTCCGCTCGTAGACTGGGACCTCCCTATCAACAATGCCACACGATCATTTCATTTTTTTATATGATGAGTTCACTAACTGCTGTACTGGGGCCTCGAGTAAGACAGTAAACTATTATTCTTGAAAAACAAAATCGTTGTTTCGGATCGTTATTTGACGTATTTTGGCGCCTAGGTACACCCGAGTTATCATTTGTCTTGCTGATTAATATCATCAGGGGCAAAATTATTTATTTGCAAATGTATTTTTATTTTAAAGACCACTTAAGGGGAATTGCGACGAAGTATCATCGTGGTATGTAGACAGCGCGAGCTAGCATTCAGTCGCAAATTTGAATTAATTTCCAAAATGAAATTAGGAAACTATCAATTTAAATAGAAGGGCGTCAATAGGGAAACATTATTTTATCAATTAATTTTTTAATTTTTTTTCCATGTAATTGGGCAAAGTGTATCCGAGCCGCCAGTAAGCCTCGAGTGCTGGAAAACGCAGTACTTAGAGTACTGATGCGTATGCGGTAGAGCAGTGGGACAATGGACTAACAGGAAACCACAACCCGCCGCTGTTTCGCAATTAAAAGACAATACTATTATTTAATCTTTCACTGCATTGTGTTCGTTCTGGATTGACCGATACACATTTGTGGCCGAACTGTTGTAGTTGTAATCGACATCTTTTCAAAGATTGTGAGGCAGTTAAACACTACGATGTGAAGTGACTGTAATTTTATTTGAAGAAAATATATCTTCTGATATCAGAATTCAAAAGTCCACCATTTCCATTAAAAAGTGAAATGAAGCGCAAATATTTTTGCCAGTGTTTTAGCTCGGTGTGCGTGGCTTTTTTTTTATTTCTGCGTGAAGCTGAGTCAATTATTTACTCTTTTATTTGTCATTCAGTATTCTTTAGCGAAGTCAGCTCCAGGAGCAGAGGAATATACTCTGTACTGAAACAAGACAGGTGCAAATTCTAGCGTCCCAGTCATGATTTCTACATTGATAGATTGTCCGTCATCGTAGCTGAGCAGTGGACGCGGCTGACAGCCACGCGGAGACCCGAGTTCGATTTTCAGTATTGCCAGGGATTTTTCCTTGCTGGGATAGTGGCCACAGGGTGCATTCAGACTCGTGATGCGAATTGAGAAGCTACCTGACTGAGAAGAAGCGGTTTCAAGGTCCGCAAAGATGGCAGCGACGGGGTGAGGGGTTTGCTGAACACATTCTCCTCCATGCCACATCAAATGACTCCATTGGCAGAGGATGACACGGCGGTCGGTGGGGCCCGACTGGTCCGTCCAGGGCCAGTACTCGAAACTTTAGTGATAGATTATCTTTACTAGGCTATTTTCATTTTAGGCTCCTTGTAGTGATTGCCTCAGCAGAGAGAAAATATAACTTAAATTTTTACACAACTTTAGCACCCTGGATTCAGTCCCCAGCTACAACGAGCAAGCAGAGATGCATTTACGGCCACTCAGAGATTTTTGTGTTTTTGGCTTAGAGCAGGCGGCACCCAAACCCCCGAGTTTTCAATCCTTCCCATTACATGCAGCTGTCGCACGTTTTTGGAACGACCACAGTTCTCTGTGCAATGGCATTATCCCCGTATACAGCCCAAATGTTTCTGGTTGCCTCAGCTGCTGTCACCCCTCTATAGAACTCATACAGAAGAATATGCCGAAAACGTTCCAATTTCTCTACTTGGCACTCCACTGTCTAGTGTCCACAGCTCCACTCTATCTCGAAATGACAAAATGACAATATGTAAACTCCATTAGGAACAGCGAACTCCAAAAAAAAATTGCAATCGGTAACTAAATCCATAGCAACTGGAATACTAAAATGCGAAATAAAAACGCTACGAACTTATGCACCAACCCAGTTCAATAAATACCACAGTTGCCCCCAATTTCACGAAAGTTCACAATAAATAAATGCTAGGTTGGCCATAGGGAAAGTCACTATAAACTACTGTACCAGAGGGAGGCTATTCTTGCTAACAAGATTAAAACACCGTTCAGAGAAAAATCACAAGTGCTCCCCACTGGTACATACTGTGAGCTTCCACAGGAGTACTAACTCGGTGCTATCAGCAACGTCATGCATCAAGTTCGCCCAAAAAGTTAAAGACTGTAGACTAAATGATGGCCACTTATTTAATGTAGTAAGTCCTACAAAATTTCAAAGTCTAGAGGACTGATACTTAAAGAAAATGACTAAGTCGTACCTGAGGTACACACAAAAAAAATTAAGTGTCAGCTGTTGAACTAGCCAGAAATAAAATTCCACGCGTGATGATGGCCGACAGATAGAATTACGAGGTTCACTCCGAAAGTCTCCCACCGCCCCTGCCACCATGCCAGAGGCCTGACTAATCGTCGACGCTCAGTAAGACGCAATGGTCGTTCACTGTTTACTTGCGTGATTTTAAATAGCGTGACGAAGTTAACGATTGCGCTAAGTGTGAATCTGGTAGTGTCGTACCGTTTCTGAATGTAGAAAAAGTCCGTCCTATCGAAATTAACTGATAAACAGCTGAAGTCTATGGAAATGTCATGAGTAACGTTTCAGTTCCGAAATGGTGAAACATCTTTAATGATGGACGAAAGAGTATTCATGATGAATAACCAGCTCGAACTTAAGTTGTGACTGATGAATTCAAATAAATTATCGAGGAAAAAATTTCACAGGATAAACGTTGAAGGACATCCAGCATGCTGCAGGTGAAATAGGTCAGCAAAATTTCCATAATTGAAATAAATGGAATACCGTCAAATGTTGCATTCGGAAGTATCCTTAATTTATTGGTGGTGACTAGTTCGTTCTGTTCAGCATGAACAACTGTACTGCCATTCGGAATTGTCTTCTGTGCCTATTTCCAGGTATTACTTACGAAGACAGATGGTTTGAAAATAGGCATAACATCCGAAACCAGACACCACCGATAGATAAAAGATACTTCTAAGTGCGTCTTTCGACGGAATTCCAACCATTTTACTATTGATAGATTGAGCGTGTGCTGTTTATTGTTAGTGATGATTTGGATTATAGAAGATTGTGTGCCCCATGGGTTCTGCGACTTTCAACAGATGAAGACAAAGAAATAATGGGTATGAGTTCCAGTGACTGTTCTCATTCGGTACGACAAGAATGACGAGGAGTTTTCTAACCACTTACCACTGGTGATGAGACCTAGGCTACGCAGAAACAAAGCACCAGTGAATGGAACGATGCCACTCACGACCCCCAACAAAACCAAACACAGGGCTAACAAATTTGAGCACCATAAGAGTAACCATTTTGGGATCGAAAGGGCCTCCTACTTATGGATTTATGCCTAGAGGAGTGACAGTAATTCAACAGCCCGTCACTTACTACGCCGGGGCGTTCAAAAGCAACTCCGTGGATTATTGTCACGTGGCATTGTACTTCCTCACAATAACGCCCACTCGCATTATGCTACGTCAAAGACCGTCTAAGTGGTATGATTCTGAACATCGGTCTCACAGCTCGGACTTGGCGCCAAGTGATTAATTTTTCCCAAATTTAATAATTTTTTAGTCAGAAAGCACTACAGAAATAAGAACGGACTGTCAGAGCACATAAGTGACTCGTTCAACAACTTGGCGGCAACTGAATAAGCTAAACACCTCAAATAAATTCGCAGTTGCGAATAAGGACTACCATCAGCTGCAGAATGGAATGACGACAGTGAAAATTTGTGCCGGACCGGGACTTGCATCCGTATTTCCCGCTTATCGCGAGCGGTCACCTTACTGTTTTTTTTTTTTTTTCGTTGATCTCATTTTTTTCGTTGCAATTGTTTGGGGTGGACGTCCCATGACATCCGTTGAAATTTATCGTTGATCGATTCACTCACTTTGTCTATTACAAGCCGGCCGGTGTGGTCGAGTAGTTCTAGGGGCTTCAGTCCGGAAGTTCTAAGTTCTAGGGGACTGATGACCTCAGATGTTACGTACCATAGTGCTCGGAGCCATTAGAACCATTTTTTGTTTATTAGAGGACACGTAACCTTCTGACCGAACACGCTGAGCTACCACACAGGCGACCATTTGGCTATCTGTACACACTCACGGTCACACCGAAACTTCCATATGTCGTCGTGCAGCGTCTATGACCTAAACTCGTACATCCATTACGTATACTCCCATACAAGTTACAGGGCTATTACAAATGATTGAAGCGATTTTATAAATTCACTGTAGCTTCATTCATTGACATATGGTCACGACACACTACAGATACGTAGAAAAACTCATGAAGTTTTGTTCGGCTGAAGCTGCACTTCAGGTTTCTGCCGCCAGAGCGCTCGAGAGCGCAGTGAGACAAAATGCCGACAGGAGCCGAGAAAGCGTGTGTCGTGCTTGAAATGCACTCACATCAGTCAGTCATAACAGTGCAACCACACTTCAGGACGAAGTTCAACAAAGATCCACCAACTGCTAACTCCATTCGGCGATGGTATGCGCAGTTTAAAGCTTCTGGATGCCTCTGTAAGGGGAAATCAACGGGTCGGCCTGCAGTGAGCGAAGTAACGGTTGAACGCGTGCGGGCAAGTTTCACGCGTAGCCCGCGGGAGTCGACGAATAAAGCAAGCAGGGAGCTAAACGTACCACAGCCGACGGTTTGGAAAATCTTACGGAAAAGGCTAAAGCAGAAGCCTTACCGTTTCCAGTTGCTACAAGCCCTGACACCCGATGACAAAGTCAAACGCTTTGAATTTTCGGCGCGGTTGCAACAGCTCATGGAAGAGGATGCGTTCAGTGCGAAACTTGTTTTCAGTGATGAAGCAACATTTTTTCTTAATGGTGAAGCGAACAGACACAATGTGCGAATCTGGGCGGTAGAGAATCCTCACGCATTCGTGCAGCAAATTCTCAATTCACCAAAAGTTAACGTGTTTTGTGCAATCTCGCGGTTTAAAGTTTACGGCCCCTTTTTCTTCTGCGAAAAAAACGTTACAGGACACGTGTATCTAGACATGCTGGAAAATTGGCTCATGCCACAACTGGAGACCGACAGCGCCGACTTCATCTTTCAACAGGATGGTGCTCACCGCACTTCCATCATGATGTTCGGCATTTCTTAAACAGGAGATTGGAAAACCGATGGATCGGTCGTGGTGGAGATCATGATCAGCAATTCGTGTCATGGCCTCCACGCTCTCCCGACTTAACCTCATGCGATTTCTTTCTGTGGGGTTATGTGAAAGATTCAGTGTTTAAACCTCCTCTACCGAGAAACATGCCAGAACTGCGAGTTCGTATCAACGATGCTTTCGAACTCAATGATGGGGACATGCTGCGCCGAGTGTGGGAGGAACTTGATTATCGGCTTGATGTCTGCCGAATCACTAAAGGGGCACATACCGATCATTTGTGAATGCCTAAAAAAACTTTTTGAGTTTTTGTATGTGTGTGCAAAGCATTGTGAAAATATCTCAAATAATAAAGCTATTGTAGAGCTGTGAAATCGCTTCAATCATTTGTAATAACCCTGTACATGTTGTACTTGGAAGTCGTTTGCCCGGTATCGGCAGATAAATACAATATTGCAGTGCCTGTGTTATTCTGATTACGATGCAAAGTTCCTTTGGACGTGCATCGTAATCAACCCTTCGACGTCAGTGAGAATGCTCTGGTAATTCGTAGTTTCTGTTCGGGTCAGCCTCGCCTGTCGCAAAGGCTTCACCGTTTGGCCACGAGGCCTGCCACACGCACGATACTGTGATTACGTGATCCGCACGCCGAGGCCGACACCTGTCGGAGTTCGCTGAGACAACATCAACAACTTCCGAGGACGCGACACAGTGACGCCGCTGGCCTGGGCGCCGACACAGAAGAGGATATGCGGCTGTAAATTTTAGGCAGTAAATTCTTGTCCCCTTAATGTTACGCCATTCGCGTCCAGCGTGCGGACTGACCTGCATCACCGGACTCCACACTCCATCATTCTGACAATAGTAGAAGTCACAACGCGGGCCAGTACGGTATATATATTTCTGATTTAAATGAACAACTGCACCAGTTTGTAATTTTTCATACTTAGCACCGTATCGAGAATTTATTCTCATTTTCAAGTGCATTATCACTTTTTGTGGTATAATAATGAATTAAGGATGGATCCGCTCTTTTGCAAGTACACAAATTATTGACTTGTTTTATCATCCAAACAGGTTTCATCACAGTTGTGCAATCCTCAGTGGGTTCTTTATCATTTTCCTCATGTTTTACATTTCGTGTGTACTGTGGCTGCCAACCAAAATCAACCACAGGTCTCAACTACACAAAAGCAGGATAAAACGTTCAGCTCAACTACACAAAAACATCTTTGGTACATAAAAACAAATTTGTCAAAGCTAAGAACTAGAAAACTACTACAGTGATGACCCAGTGTACTATTTAAGACATGTGGCATATTTCAGCTATTTTGGTTGGCAGGCACATGACATACACAATGTAAAATAAAAAGAAAATAATAACATAACTGTGGTGAAACATGTTTGGGTGATAAAACAAAACAATAATTTGTGTACCTGCAAAAAGGCAGACACATCCTTAATTTATTATCATTTTTCTGCAAGCACAGGAACTGAGATCAAAACTGCGGTGTGATATTTTCGTGACATTTGCATGTGTGATTTGCTGCCTCTCTTGCTTTGTAGTTGTCTCCCTGAGATTGTAGTACAACCGAAAAGCCGGACGAAGTGGCCGTGCAGTTAAAGGCGCTGCAGTCTGGAACCGCAAGACCGCTACGGTCGCAGGTTCGAATCCTGCCTCGTGCATGGATGTTTGTGATATCCTTAGGTTAGTTAGGTTTAACTAGTTCTAAGTTCTAGGGGACTAATGACCTCAGCAGTTGAGTCCCATAGTGCTCAGAGCCATTTTTGAACAACCGAAAAATCGGACAAAATTAATCTTGGAATTTTTTTGTATGTCAACGTCAGAGATGGCGTTTTTGTTTGTGTACGTGCGTATTAGGCAGAATATCACACACAGACAAGTCATCACTTACACTCTGTTTTACAAACAAAACATGCTTCAGAAATATTATAGCACCATGGAGTCATAGAGAGTTTGTACGCAGTCAGATGTGATAGGTCTTCTGTGGATTATATTATGTATTCAAAGTTGCCAATTGTAAAATTCATTTTAACGTTACTGACTATCGAATTATCGACTGACGTTACCGTATGCAGGAGAAACATTTGGAAAAAAATTGATTCGCTATATAGTTTGCCTTTGATGGTGTCTTCTCCTTTCTTCTTGAGGTGCAGCTTTTCATCATTTTAGTCATGAATGGCATAGTTGCAGGCGTTCCAAAAACATCGACTACGATTAATTAAATTAAAATATGTATTTTAACTCAAACGTTTCAGATGCTTATTCTTTCTACCTGTAACTTTCATATATTCTATGATTGTAGCCGACACTTCAAATGGTTCAAATGGCTCTTAGCACTATGGGACTTAACTACTGAGGTCATCAGTCCCCTAGAACTTAGAACTACTTAAACCAAACTAACCTAAGGACATCACACACATCCATGCCCGAGGCAGGATTCGAACCTGCGACCGTAGCGGTCACGCGGTTCCAAACTGACGCGCTTAGAACCGCACGGCCACACCAGCCGGCGAAAATGACAGTTCAAATTTTTAGAAAGTAGTCATCATCGAATGTCAAATAAAATGTTCGTAAACTTCATCATTTACAATTACAGATCTCCACCTGCAAGACAGTGTCAGGTAACCTAAACGTTAGCCTTCGATGGCAGCTCATGTTTCCACAGCTGTTACCAATCGTAGATTATTGAGTGATATTTCGACAACAGTTTACTTACAGATTCCGTGATATTTTGTGGGGGTTTTGTAATATCTGACAGAAAAGGCAGACAGACACAAACAGGGGTTGGACAAAAATACGGACACATTACCATTCCTAATACGATGTAGGAAACCCCCTGGCATTTAAAACGCTTTCACTCCTCTCGGAATAGATAAATACAGGGTTATTACAAATGATTGAAGCGTTTTCAAAGCTCTACAATAACTTTATTATTTGAGATATTTTCACAATGCTTTGCACACACATACAAAAACTCAAAAAGTTTTTTTAGGCATTCACAAATGTTCGATATGTGCCCCTTTAGTGATTCGGCAGACATCAAGCCGATAATCAAGTTCCTCCCACACTCGGCGCAGCATGTACCCATCAATGAGTTCGAAAGCATCGTTGATGCGAGCTCGCAGTTCTGGCACGTTTCTTGGTAGAGGAGGTTTAAACACTGAATCTTTCACATAACCCCACAGAAAGAAATCGCATGGGGTTAAGTCGGGAGAGCGTGGAGGCCATGACATGAATTGCTGATCATGATCTCCACCACGACCGATCCATCGGTTTTCCAATCTCCTGTTTAAGAAATGCCGAACATCATGATGGAAGTGCGGTGAGCACCATCCTGTTGAAAGATGAAGTCGGCGCTGTCGGTCTCCAGTTGTGGCATGAGCCAATTTTCCAGCATGTCTAGATACACGTGTCCTGTAACGTTTTTTTCGCAGAAGAAAAAGGGGCCGTAAACTTTAAACCGTGAGATTGCACAAAACACGTTAACTTTTGGTGAATTGCGAATTTGCTGCACGAATGCGTGAGGATCCTCTACCGCCCAGATTCGCACATTGTGTCTGTTCACTTCACCATTAAGAAAAAATGTTGCTTTATCACTGAAAACAAGTTTCGCACTGAACGCATCCTCTTCCATGAGCTGTTGCAACCGCGCCGAAAATTCAAAGCGTTTGACTTTGTCATCGGGTGTCAGGGCTTGTAGCAATTGTAAACGCTAAGGCTTCTGCTTTAGCCTTTTCCGTAAGATTTTCCAAACCGTCGGCTGTGGTACGTTTAGCTCCCTGCTTGCTTTATTCGTCGACTTCCGCGGGCTACGCGTGAAACTTGCCCGCACGCGTTCAACCGTTTCTTCGCTCACTGCAGGCCGACCCGTTGATTTCCCCTTACAGAGGCATCCAGAAGCTTTAAACTGCGCATACCATCGCCGAATGGAGTTAGCAGTTGGTGGATCTTTGTTGAACTTCGTCCTGAAGTGTGGTTGCACTGTTATGACTGACTGATGTGAGTGCATTTCAAGCACGACATACGCTTTCTCGGCTCCTGTCGGCATTTTGTCTCACTGCGCTCTCGAGCGCTCTGGCGGCAGAAACCTGAAGTGCGGCTTCAGCCGAACAAAACTTTATGAGTTTTTCTACGTATCTGTAGTGTGTCGTGACCATATGTCAATGAATGGAGCTACAGTGAATTTACGAAATCGCTTCAATCATTTGTAATAGCCCTGTATAGGTCCCGTATGGTTTTCATGGGAATCTTTCACCATTCTTCCTGTAAAATAGTGACAAGTTCATGAAAATTTGATGCAGGTGGATAAGGATCACGCACCCTACTCTCCAAAGTAGAATACAAAGGCTGAATAACACTGAGACTGGTGACTGTTGTGGTAAGGGGAGATGCGACAATTCATCCACCTGATCACAAAACCAGTCTTGCACGGTACGATCTGTGTGAACAGGGGCCCCGTAGTCTTGGAACACATCATCGCCACGGGGGAACAAACATTGTACCACTGGGTGTACCTGGTCAGCCAGAATCGTCACGTAATGCTTGGCAGTAATGCGACCTTGTAGAATAACCGTGGGGTCCATGGAATACAACGATAGAGCTGCCCAAATCATAACTGAACCCACGCGTGTTACACTATCGGGACGTAGGTTTGGTCAGAAGCAGAAAATAATGTGAAACAAAATTCATTCGACCAAATGACTTTCTTCCGTTGCTTCAAAGTCCGTGGTTTATGGCTGCGGCACTAAGTTTCCCTGCTACGGCCATTTTCATCACCGATGAGTTTTTTTGTAATTACAGCTCGTCCTACAATGCCGTGTTCGTGTTATTTCGGTGCTGGCAGCATTCACGAGCGTGAAATTCAGTTCTGCAGTGACTTTTGCAGCTGTTGTCCACTTACTTTTCATCACAACCCTCTTCAATGACCGTCCGTCACTATCTCTCAGCACAGAGTTTTGTCCGAGTTGTAACTTAGCGGATGACGTTTTTCCCCTTTCCCTGTGTGCGTTATACGAGTACGGTACCTCTTGAAACACCAAACACCTCGGCTCCCTCAGTTACAGAGGCACACACCGTACGAGAACCAACAATTTGCCTGTGTTTGAATTCACATAGCTCCGACATAAGGCACTCACAAATTCACAGAACACTGTTCTGACGTCGACTGTGACTTGAAACGCACTGAGCACATTGCACGGGTGCCGTTCGTGGTCATTTATTACGGCTCTACCTGCGGCTTTTATCTGCATTTACAGGGTGTTTCAAAAATGACCGGTATATTTGAAACGGCAATAAAAACTAAACGAGCAGCGATAGAAATACACCGTTTGTTGCAATATGCTTGGGACAACAGTACATTTTCAGGCAGACAAACTTTCGAAATTACAGTAGTTACAATTTTCAACAACAGATGACGCTGCGGTCTGGGAAACTCTATAGTACGATATTTTCCACATATCCACCATGCGTAGCAATTATATGAATAAAATTACCCGAAACCTTTGACAACGTGTCTGGCGGAATGGCTTCACATGCAGATGAGATGTACTGCTTCAGCTGTTCAATTGTTTCTGGATTCTGGCGGTACACTTGGTCTTTCAAGTGTCCCCACAGAAAGAAGTCACAGGGGTTTATGTCTGGCGAATAGGGAGGCCAATCCACGCCGCCTCCTGTATGTTTCGGATAGCCCAAAGCAATCACACGATCATCGAAATATTCATTCAGGAAATTAAAGACGTCGGCCGTGCGATGTGGCCGGGCACCATCTTGCATAAACCACGAGGTGTTCGCAGTGTCGTCTAAGGCAGTTTGTACCACCACAAATTCACGAAGAATGTCCAGATAGCGTGATGCAGTAATCGTTTCGGATCTGAAAAATGGGCCAATGATTCCTTTGGAAGAAATAGCGGCCCAGACCAGTACTTTTTCAGGATGCAGGGACGATGGGACTGCAACATGGGGCTTTTCGGTTCCCCATATGCGCCAGTTCTATTTATTGACGAAGCCGTCCAGGTAAAAATAAACTTCGTCAGTAAACCAAATGCTGCCCACATGCATATCGCCGTCATCAATCCTGTGCACTATATCGTTAGCGAATGTCTCTCGTGCAGCAATGGTAGCGGCGCTGAGGGGTTGCCGCGTTTTAATTTTGTATGGATAGAGATGTAAACTCTGGCGCATGAGACGATACGTGGACATTGGCGTCATTTGGACTGCAGCTGCAACACGGCGAACGGAAACCCGAGGCCGCTGTTGGATCACCTGCTGCACTAGCTGCGCGTTGCCCTCTGTGGTTGCCATACGCGGTCGCCCTACCTTTCCAGCACGTTCATCCGTCACGTTCCCAGTCCGTTGAAATTTTTCAAACAGATCCTTTATTGTATCGCTTTTCGGTCCTTTGGTTACATTAAACCTCCGTTGAAAACTTCGTCTTGTTGCAACAACACTGTGTTCTAGGCGGTGGAATTCCAACACCAGAAAAATCCTCTGTTCTAAGGAATAAACCATGTTGTCTACAGCACACTTGCACGTTGTGAACAGCACACGCTTACAGCAGAAAGACGACGTACAGAATGGCGCACCCACAGACTGCGTTGTCTTCTATATCTTTCACATCACTTGCAGCGCCATCTGTTGTTGAAAATTGTAACTACTGTAATTTCGAAAGTTTGTCCGTCTGAAAATGTACTGTTGTCCCAAGCATATTGCAACAAACAGTGTATTTCTATCGCTGCTCGTTTAGTTTTTATTGCCGTTTCAAATATACCGGTCGTTTTTGAAACACCCTGTATGTTAACGAATCCTCTCCATGTTTCCATGTTTTTGTCCACTCCTGTATTTAACACACAATGAAATTTGTTTCCAACATCCTATTTACATTTCATTCATTCAGCTAATTTCCTCTCATCTGCACCGACTTGGCGTAAATCCGCTTATAAATTGATAGGTACAACCGATTATCCAGTTTCTCATTAAGGGTCGATCAACGAAGCCCATATTCATGTTTTCGTATTTTAGGCGCATATTAAAAGCACTAAAACCAGAAACAATAAGCGAAACGTTATTAAATGACCACATGTAGCGAAGGACGGAATGTTCCATTAATAACTGATGACCGTCGTGTCGTTTACGAGCAGGTGTCCTTATGCTCTACTTCCTACACTGGACTAGAAGTACATTCCATTTACAATGACGAACCTGCGCTGCTGTTAAGACTATAGATACATAACTTCTGTTGCTTACCAATCGTCCTGATTTCTCCCTCCTTAGGTTACGCACTTCACTTATTACATCGAGATAGCTATACATATATGAACTGAGCAAGTCCATTTTTAAGACAAACGAAGAACATAGCTTTGACACACATCTTTCATAGACCAGATGATATTAAAAGTGAACTGAAAACGTACAAGATAGCAGAAATATTATTTGGAATTATAACAGGAACCAAACAATACGTACAAAACGTAGGAACATAGCAATATATTCTACTCTCTTTCGTTCAAAAATAAGTAAAAGAGTGAATAACTTGTTAGCTTACAAAATTGACTTTTGACCTGCGTCAATTTAAAATGCTGTCTTTATTTTACAATACAGGAAAATTTCCTCACACAACGAGTCCTTGCAGTTAACAAGGAAGTAATAAAAAGGCAAAACTAATGTAAATGACAACTCACTGATCATATTTACCACTAAAACAATTTAATCGACATGTAGTACATAACCAGATTAAATCTGACCACTGATGCTTCATCTAAAAAAAAAAATAATCGCCCCACATAACATCCTTTTCACCAAAGAGTTCCCCACCCAACACAATAATACTCGCACCTGTATAACAAACAGACGAATATCAATCTGTATTCAGGCCAAACAACACTATAAACAGAAAACACACAGAACCAACACACATCTTTAAATAACACACTCTGATGGTAAAGTGTTTAGCTGAATTGTAATCGCAGACGCCTAAAACCGGACATCCTATTGTTCACAAGGCAACAACATATAGGTCCAGAGCGACACATACGAAAGGGAGCTCAAAAATCTTTGACTTTGTAAGCAAAAAATGTTGATATACATTCGAAAAAAAATTATTTACTCAGCATATTCCCCCTTGAGCTCAACACATTCATGGCATCTTTGTTCCAGCTTCTTTAACCCATGTAAACAAGCTTTCAAATGGTTCAAATGGCTCTGAGCACTATGGGACTCAACTGCTGAGGTCATTAGTCCCCTAGAACTTAGAACTAGTTAAACCTAACTAACTTAAGGACATCACAAACATCCATGCCCGAGGCAGGATTCGAACCTCCGACCGTAGCGGTCTTGCGGTTCCAGACTGCAGCGCCTTTAACCGCACGGCCACTTCGGCCGGCAAAACAAGCTTTCGATTGTGCTGCAAAGCACTCGTCCGCAGTCTTCCTGGCTTCCTCAGTGATCAAAAACAGTCTTTTCGTGAGATTTTTCTTGAGGTTTAGGAACAGATAATAGACTATGAGGGCCAAATCAGGTGAACAGAGTCGATCTTTGAGGAGTTCGAAGTAAAGATCTGCCTTTATTTGCTGCCTGACGGCCGCCTTTTGAAGAGGACATTCTCTTTCAGAAGCAAGATTCCTTCCCGTAGATTTCCTCGGCGTTTGTTGCTTCATTGTGTCGTAACGTTCAGCACTATTTTGGCGTGATGGTTCTACCAGTTTTTAAGTAAATAAGTAAGATTCCATTTTATCCGAAAAAATGGAAGCGAGCAACTTGTCTGCTGATCTTTGTGTTTTGGACAACTTTGAACGTGGAGACGAACTGTGTCTCCTTTCTTTGGTCTATTCTTTGTCTCCATTCTTTGGACTTCTTTAGTCTGTGGTTCATAAGAGTATATCCAAGTTTCATCCACGGTGACGAGACGATGTAAAAATCCCATAGTCTGCATTGAACCATTTGACCCCTTAAGCCGAGAGCTTTTCCATGTCCATATCTCGTGAATAGTATGACCCGCACGTTCTCGGAATATGCCCAGGGTCTCTGCTATTTTTTTCAGCAGTTATCCTCCGACCATCCAGGATCAGGGAACGAACAGCACCCACGGTTTCTGTAACTGTAACTCGAGTTGGCCTTCCTGGTTGCTCTTCCATCTTCAATGCTGAAATGTCCTGTTTTTAATGCAGCAATCCAGTTCTTCGTAGTAAAGTATACCAGACATGTTATCAAAAATTTGTTTGGTAATGTTCTCTTTAAAAAAAGATACTTATTATCTTTCATTGTGAGTTCTCTACGTTCTTATGACATGTTCACTTCAAACCTGAGCAGAAAAATAAAAACCAGCTTTATACTGGTACACAATTACTATCAGATATAATGTAAAGAACAAAATTCAATGACAAACATCAGAACTATTCTGTTTTAACTACTAGAAAAAGCCAAGGACTTACCAATACCCCTCCCCCCTGTTATATGATAATAACCGTGTCCGGATATGCGTTTATGGACACATGCACTCACCGGAGATTTTTTTTTTTTTTTTGGTACAGCCGGTTCAAAGAAGGATCTACAAGTTCCAGAATAATAGATGTTGGGCACCCTGCTCCCCCTCACCTCTCGGTCGCTAATGAATTACTCGTGTAATCGGTTTGTGTATTCACTGTCCACATTGCTCTTGTTACTTTTCAATCTGTGATCGAGTACTTAAGTGTCATGCTTTGCAAAAAGAAGCAATAAATGACGGCGCAGTTTGTTGAGTGTTGTAGAAATGGACCATCGCAATGATACGGAAGGAACGAAGTAAAAAAAAAAATAAGCCCATGTTTCGTCGCTGCTACCAGTAACGAGTAAAGGGTTTAAAAAATTAAAAATAAATGTCATAAAATATACGGAAATTGTGTTTTTCCTAGGTGGTTTTCTTACTTACTGTAAATTCAGGATATAATGGGTATAACTACAGATATTTCTATTGGTGACTGAGCACGGTGTGCTGAACAAAAAAATGGCTCTGAGCACTATGCGACTTAACTTCTGAGGTCATCAGTCGCCTAGAACTTAGAACTAATTAAACCTAACTAACCTAAGGACATGACACACATCCATGCCCGAGGCAAGATTCGAACCTGCGACGGTAGCGGTCGCTCGGTTCCAGACTGTAGCGCGTAGAACCGCACGGCCACTCAGGCCGGCGCTGAACAACATAACACCAGTATTTACGTTACTTGTAAATTAATAATTGTAGCTAATACAGGTTCTATGTTTCTAGGTGATATAGTACCTACAAGAACAAATGGCAAGAGGAAGTCATTAATGCTGATTTTGCCCTGATTAGAAGGCAAGGTGTTGAAGTGTGGATGCATCGACGCGAAACGGTTAGTCTATACTGAGAACCGTAGTCCTCGTAGTGCTGGAGTTTTGGACAAGCAGAAAACACCAGGTCGTAAAGTTTGTGGGAAAACTTTTCCCCAGAGAAAAAACAACTAAAACATTTATGTGTGTACATACTATTTAAAAATATCTTCAGGTATACCAGTTACACCAGGTGTATCCTTAAAGTGGACTATAACCGTTTTTTAAGGTTTATTTTTCGGCGTCCATAAGAATTGCTTAAATGGTTGCATACAGTTTGTTAATCTCGGTCTGACATGAATTATAGTTACGCTTATTACTCATGGGCAGATTTCTGAAACTAAAGTCTTACCTAGCATGTCAGACAAGACGAAAGAGTCGTTACCACCACGAATTGCTACCAAGAAATGCATGGTGTTATTTAACATGAAAAAGGCAAATTCTTCAAATTAAAGTCCATATTTTCTAGCCGAAAGCGCTGTTTGGTATCAGTATATACCTCAAATAAGATTATTTGCATCCACGTATGTCCTTGTATTACACATTTAAAACAAGATATAAAACTACTTCATCAAATTTCATTACTTAAACAGTATTTCAACTTTTAACTATAATATGTATTTGCAATAATAATTATATTTAACAGTTGGTAATGTGGTTAGTAAATAATTCTCTGGAAGTTGCTTTCATTTTAAATACTGAAACACAGTTTTAGTTTGTCGAACTACATCACAGCAGATTCCACATTACAGATACAGAACACTGTTTCCATTTTGAACAGTACACTGTTTTTATACACTGAAGCGCCAGAGAAACTGGAATAGGCATGCGTATTCAAATACAGAAACATATAAACTGGCAGAGTGCGGCGCAGTGGCTGGCAACGCCTATACAAGACAGTAAGTGTCTGTCGCAATTGTTAGATCGGTTACTGCTGCTACAATGACAGGTTATCAAGATTTAAGTGAGTTAAAACGTGGTGTTATAATCAGCGCACGAGTGATGGGACACAGCAAAATGGTTCAAATGGCTCTGAGCACTATGGGACTCAACTGCTGAGGTCATTAGTCCCCTAGAACTTAGAACTAGTTAAACCTAACTAACCTAAGGACATCACAAACATCCATGCCCGAGGCAGGATTCGAACCTGCGACCGTAGCGGTCTTGCGGTTCCAGACTGCAGCGCCTTTAACCGCACGGCCACTTCGGCCGGCAGGACACAGCATCTGAGAGGTAGCAATGAAGTGGGGACTTTCCAGCAACACCATTTCACACTTGTACCGTGGTAAAACGTCAGACCTCCGACATAGCTGCGGCCGGAGAAAGATCTTGCAAGAACGGGATCAACGACGACTGAAGAGAATCGTTCAACGTGACATCAGCAAATTGCTGCAGATTTCAATGCTGGGCCATCAACAAGAGTCTACCTGCGGGTCATTCAACCAAACCATCGATAAGGACCTTCGGAGCCGAAGATCCACTCGTGTACCCTAGATGACTGCACGGCGCAGAGCTTTACGCCTCGCCTGGGCCCGTCAACACCGACGTTGGACTATTTATGATTGGAAACATGTTGCTTCGTCGAATGAGACTCGTTTCAAATTGTATCGAGTGGATGGATGAGTACGGGTATGGAGAGAATCTCATGAATCGATGGACCCTGCGTATCAGCAGGGGACTGTTCAGGGTGATGAAGGCTCTGTAATGGTGTGGGGCGTGTCCAGTTGGAGTGATATGTGACACCTGATACGTCTAGATACGACTTTGACAGGTGACACGTGCGTAAGCATCCTGTCTGATCACCTGCACCCATTCATGTCATGTGCATTCCGACGGACTTGGGTAGTTGCAACAGGACAATGCGACACTCCACATTTCCAGAATCGCTACAGAATGGCTCCGGGAACAATCTTCCCCGTTTAAGCGCTTCCGCTGGCCACCAAACTCCCCAGACATGGACATTATTGAGCATATCGGGGATGCCTTGCGACGTGCTGTTCAAAAGCGATCGCCACACGCTTGTACTCTTACGGTTTTATTGGCAGGCCTGCAGAATTCATAGTGTCAATTCCCTCCAGTACGTCGGACATTAGTCGAGTCCATACCACGTCGTGCTGCGGCACTTCTGCGTGCTCGTGAGGTCAGTTATACCAATTTCTTTGGCTTTTCAGTGTACAATAAGTGGCATTCTGTTAAACAAACATTATCTCGAAATTATCACCAGTGCTTAAGCAATCTGGAATCCAGCTGTAGCTATACTTAGTTACGTGCTAATCAAACTCCAAATCCGTATAAAAAATGATTCAAATGGCTCTGAGCACTATGGGACTTAACAGCTGAGGTCATCAGTTCCCTAGAACTTAGAACTACTTAAACCTAACTAACCTAAGGACATCACACACGTCCATGCCCGAGGCAGGATTCGAACCTGCGACCGTAGTGGTTGCGCGGTTTCAGACTGAAGCGCCTAGAACCGCTCGGCCACTCCGGCCGGCTTCAAATGGCTCTGAGCACTATGCGACTTAACTTCTGAGGTCATCAGTCGCCTAGAACTTAGAACTACTTAAACCTAACTAACCTAAGGACATCACACACATCCATGCCCGAGGCAGGATTCGAACCTGCGACCGTAGCGGTCGCGCGGTTTCAGACTGAAGCGCCTAGAACCGGTCGGCCACTCCGGCCGGCTTCAAATGGCTCTGAGCACTATGCGACTTAACTTCTGAGGTCATCAGTCGCCTAGAACTTGGAACTAATTAAACCTAACTAACCTAAGGACATCACACACATCCATGCCCGAGGCAGGATTCGAACCTGCAACCGTAGCGGTCGCTCGGCTCCAGACTGTAGCGCCTAGAACTGCACGGCCACTCCGGCCGGCAAATCCGTATATATTTAAGATTTTTGTCCCTGTTTGTTTATATTTTCATGTTACTCTGTAGCAGTGTTGATATTCATGCCATACGAAATTATAATCACAAAACACAAAAAAATGTGTTTTTACTTTTCTTTAATTAACTAAAAACATTATTACCCGGCAGATATATTTGTTTTGCTGGTTTTCATGACAGTTGCGCTACTGGCTTTTGCTGATATTACAACATTTAACATCACTCAAATCGAGCTTCCTCTCCCCAGAAATTTCTGTAACTTGTAACCTTATTACGACTGCGACTTCCTCTCTGATTATCACGTTTTCTTTCTCTGTTCTGTATCTGGGCATATTTAATAAATTTAGATAAACCGCAATGCACATTGTATTTTATTGAGCAAATTAACATGGATAACGTCGTTTTTTATCAGACATTCACGTATCCACGCATTTCATTTTGTTATTGTTTTTTACAGTCATAGATAACAAAATAATCAAACGCTTAATAGTTCTTCAACATCTCGGCTTCAAGAAATCACGTTACTAAATGAAAATACTGACTTAATTATTAACGGTGTGATGGTGGCTTCAGTGTACTAAAGAACTGACAGTAGTATTGTGAATAAATGCTGAACGTATGGTGGCCCGTTACTTACGTGTCGGGAAAGATGCGGACACGACGGCCTGAAAGAGGGGATTTGGGGGCATCGCCAGCTCAGGGAAGGCCTTCCTCCCTCCCGAGGAATCGTTGCCCAAACTAGCTGGCAAAGAAGTCTCAGCAAATCCTGCTGTCCGCACATCTCCATATCTGCGTATTTGCAGCATTATTAACAGTAACCAAAAGTAGAAACAAATATTTATTTAACATCACGAAACATGCGCCCGTTGTTTCTAACAGTAAGATGATAACGAAAAAACTAGTACAGTAATATATTACTGGTACCTTGCAGTGGTAAACGGCATCAAGTAGTATCAAATGATGCTGATAATGGCAATGATGATAACGTCATCTGGTTTGTGGGACGCTCACCCCCCGCGGATAGCAGCACTGTTACAAATTCCCAATCTTTGCACTGTCCAGACTCACTGCCTTCGCGAATAATTATGAAATGATGACACAAATACCCAGACCCCAGGAGGAGAAAATCTCCGACACGGCCGGGGATCGAGCCCGGGACCCCCTGGTCCGGAGGCAATAACCCTAGCCACAAGACCACAAACTGCGGTCGGAGATGATAGCAATGAAAATGTTTTTCACCTACAAACGAAGAATACGTAACTCCTGTACGCCAGTGATTTCATGTCGGTCAACTCCACACTGCTCATCTGCTTTAAAAGATTGCTCATACATTTACTAAAATACTCTCTAAGACAAAAAAGCGCACACGACGAAAGATGTATCCAAATGCCAAGTAAATCGGTAGATACGATGTACATGTGCAAGCAAACAAATGATACAATTTCAGAAAAATTGGACGGTTTATCCAAGACAAGTTGATGAAGCCAGTAACACGGTGGTCCACCCTTGGCCGCTATGCAAACAGTTATTGGGCATGACATTCATTGAAAGAGTTGTTGGATGTCCTCCTGAGGAACTTCGTACCAAATTCTGGCTAACTGGCGCTTTATACTATCGAACCCACGGTCTAGGGGTAGCGTTTTTGGCCAGTAAATCAAACATATTTTTGAATAAAAATCATGATCAATGGCGTCCGAAGACTTCTGGCATAAGAAGTTACCCTCTTTCCGTCAACGGTCCTGTCAAAGAGGGCGGAGGAGAGGACAGGAGTTCAGGGCACTTTCTGCCTTTGGGGTGGGAAACTGCCCCTAAAAGGCGGAATAATCATCAGAGATCAACGGCATGAGGATGCAGAAGACAACGAAAATCACTGCATTAAAGACACATAATGTGTGTCCACAGATCATGTGGTCCGTAACTGAAAGAGCGTCGTGATGATCTCTCCATTGGCAAAAGATTCTCGACTAGTCCACCATTCGTATCACCCGGAGGGGACTTCCAAGGGGGAGGTGGCCATGAGAAAAAGATTCAGTAATCAAGAAAAGGCTAACGTTCAACGAATCGGGGTGTGGAATGTCAGAGTTTTTAACGTGGTAGGGAAGCTAGAAAATCTGAAAGGGAAATGTTAAGTATATATTTCCGACGGATATGTGCCCGACAGACCAGACACCACTCGTGAAGCAGCTGGTGCATATGTTTATATGAAATAGAAAACAGTGACAGAAAGGGAAGGGGGTGGGTGGGATTTCGTGAGTTCCATCCACACAGGACGTTGTGGTAACGCAATGGTGGAAGCTGAAATTTGTGGCGGTCAGGGACTCGAACTCGGATTTACCGCTTCTCAAGAGCAGTTACATTAACCTCTTCAGCCAACTGGACACAGTCCTTGACTGATTCAAATCTCCAAGACGTGTCCGACAGAAAAGACACCAGTCACATAATAGAACGCGTCTTCTTGACGTTTGTTTCAGTACGGATGCACTAATATCGTCCGAACTCGTACATGAAGCAATGTTTTGCGCATAAGGGTCTAATGGACGAGGGACGCTGCAATACAGCGTGCACTAACTTGGAAATGTAATGCTCAGAAAGCTTGGAAGACTATGAAAGTGGACACTGTAAAATCAGCTGATGATAGCACTTTCCTTGCCTTTTCTTTTGATTTAGGAAAGTCTCTTTCCTTTCCTAGCTCTTTCCTAGCTTATTACAAAGTAATTAATGTTTTTTTTTTTTTCATTTTGAGTTGCTACGAGCTGTGATCGAAATTAGGATTCGCATACTGCTGGGATGAAGTGAAGCGATCTCAAGGTTTCCAAGAAATTGGTGCTTGTTTGCTCGAACACATCGGAAAAAAACCGCTATATGAAAAACATGGTAGGTATGCACTGAAGTGACATTGAACATGTGAAAGCGTAAATTTCAGTTTGAAGATGGAAAATAGCATTATTAAACTAAATTTATTTCCCACTTCTACAGATTCCACATATTTCTAGGAATAACTACTGATGCTCTGTTGAAGTGGTGTCAACACACGAAGATATTTACAGAGTGTCATCAGCATGTTATGCCCTTACGGTATTGTGATCAGTGTCTATCAGTCACTGTCTTTTAGTTACATACTACTCAGACTCTTCTGTAGCAGAATAATTTAATTTTGCAGACTTAAAAACTTCTGACAGGAAAGTTCGGAACAGACAATTTAGCACTGGGTTGATGTGTCAGTCAGTAAGACAACAAGACGTACAACAAATCCAGCAAATCACGCAGCAGGGCAGACAGAAATGCTGTTGTGGTATTTAACGTGGCATTGTGAGGTAAGACTACGTAACTTCACCACCCGAGCTCTAGTTCAAAATTAAAAGTAGACAGGAAAGAACCTAGCACGGCAATCCAGTATTATTATTGAATTATCACAGTGACGCAAGGAGTGCTGACGGATCCGATAAATTAGAACAAATGCTCTCGTACACTCAGAGCCATAGTGCCATAGGTGCAGATTCCCCAGTGGCTTTCTGAGCCCAGAATGCTTTCTGCAATACTGCCATTCTGTTCGTGGCCGGCTGGAGTAGCCGAGCGGTTCTAGGCGTTACAGTCAGGACCGCGTGACCGCTACGGTCGCAGGTTCGAATCCTGCCTCGGGCATGGATGTGTGTGATGTCCTTAGGTTAATTGGGTTTAAGAAGTTCTAAGTTCTAGGGGACTGATGACCACAGCAATTAAGTCCCATAGTGCTCAGAGCCATTTGAACCATTTGAGCCATTCTGTTCGTGATGCTAGAAACAGAGAGAATGACACTCTATGAGTTTCAGTGAAAACACGACCAGGTGATCCATGATGGTCAGCCTGCTACTTACTCGGTGACTTGAACACCGAGAGGCAGCCAACCTGATGCGTACCACAACCATGGTCTGTCTTTACTGTCACCGTGGATAGGGAGGCCGGTGAGCGACCATCCCTCCTCCACCTCTGGGTAATTGGGGATGATCCTCAAGTTTCCACGTTCGCAATTACCAGGCAAGACGCGTCCGTGCAATCTGCTGACAGACATGTGAGCATGGCTGGATCCCACCTCAAGTCTATTATAAGTTCTACGTGTGAGTGGCACAGCCTTGGCGTATGGCAACTCATGAGCAGACAGGTTACAAAACTTACACCGAACTGGGGTTAAATACAGGGTGAAATTATTGAACTATATGAAAAAAAACGTAACTTAGGTATAAACTGCGGCGTACACACACTTAACTCAACATGTAAACGTCACTACAGATATTCTGATTTAGGTTATGACATGTTCGATATGGCTGCCATCATTGGCGATGATGTGGCGCAGACGAAAAGCGAAATTCTGCGTGACCCGCTGAAGTGTCGGAACATTGATGCTGTCGATGACCTCCTGGACGGCTGTTTTCAGCTCAGCAGTGGCTTTGAGGATATTGCTGTAGACCTTTAATATAGAGTCGCACTTGTTCAGAACCGGAGAATATGGCGGCCAATCGAGGCGAATGCCAGTGGCTCTGGATACCCCAGTGCCAGAATACCGTCCCCAAAGCGCTCCTTCACGACATCAAACACTCTCCTATTTCGATGGAATCGAGCTCCGTCTTTCATGAACCACATCTTGTCGAAATCAGGGTCACTTCGGATAATGGTGATGAAATCATCTTCCAGAATCGTCACGTACCGTTCGGTAGTCACCGTGCTATCAAGGAATATCGCACCGATTATGCCGTGACTGGACATTTCACACCACATAGTCACCCGTTGAGGGTGAAGAGACTTCTCGATCGCGAAATCAGAACTCTCACTCCCCCAAAATGCGCCAGTTTTGCTTATTGACGAACCAATACAAATGAAAGTGGGCTTCGTCGCTAAAGCAAACCATGCGCATTTGTATACTAATACTCATCATGCCCAACGGCCAATCGTGCAGTCTGAACGTCCTAATGCAAACCTTCCAGAAGTTATGACGATTTTATTCCATATAGTTCAATAATTGTCACCCTGTATGTTTCCCTAACATTCGCCCTAAAAATGGGCAAATCCACAGGTTTATGACAAATGACACCTTAAGGGTGTTACTGATGTCTCTCCGAACTGATATGGCTCAAAATACGGGGGCGGTTCAGAAAGTAACCTCCAATTGGTCACAGTGAGGGTTGTGGGGGGAGTAGCGACGCCATCTGTGCGTTCACGCACTCAACAGGTCAGTCGGCATCAAGCCGTGGTCGAGTGAACGTCGTACTTGCGCTAGTTTAGTTTTTGTGGCAGTTTGAAATGTGTGCTGCAATAGAAAACCCCGCCAAATGTGAAGTGCGTGCTGTCATAAGGTTTTTTACAGCCAAAGGATATTCTGCAGCAGCTATTCATCGTGAGGTTTGTGCCGTGTACGGACCAAGAGTTATGAGTGAAGGAGTTGTCCGTGAATGGGTACGTTTATTTAAAAGTGGACGAGAAAACGTTCATGATGAAGAGAGGAGTGGTAGACCATCATTGGTGACTGACGAACTCGTTCAGACAGTTGATGCAAAAGTTCGTGAAAATCGACGTTTCTCAATGTCGGAGTTGTCTACTGGTTTTCCACAGATTTCTAAGACTCTCTTGTACGAGATAGTGACACCAAGATTGGATTACCGTAAGTTCTGTGCACGATGGGTGCCCAAAATTCTTACTGACCACCACAAAACTCAAAGAATGGCCTCTGCATTAGACTTTCTGTCACGTTATGAGGACGAAGGAGGACCATTGTTAAACAGAATCGTGACCGGTGACGAAACCTGGATTAAGTACGTGAACCCTGAGACAAAAGAACAATCAAAGATGTGGGCACATTCAAATTCGCCTACCAAACCAAGAAAAGCCTCGCAAGATTTTTCTGCCAGAAAACTGATGGCAACGGTGTTTTGGGATGCCAAAGGGGTGTTGTTGGTTGAATTCATGGAACGTGGTACGACCATTAATCAAGACGTGTACTGTGAAACAATAAAAAAGTTACGACGGGCTATACAGAACAAATGCCGTGGTATACTGACTTCCGGTATCGTTTTTTTGCACGATAACGCCCGTCCTCATTCTGCTCGCAGAACAACGGCCCTTCTTGAGTCCTTCAAGTGGGACGTTATCAACCATCCACCTTACAGCCCAGACCTGGCGCCAAGTGATTATCACCTCTTCATGCATTTGAAGAAATGGCTCGGGTCACAGCGGTTTGATGACGACGAAGAGCTCAAAGATGCGGTCACAGGCTGGCTCCAGGCACAAGCGGGTGATTTTTATGCAGAAGGAATTTCAAAGCTTGTGAAGAGATACGATAAGTGCCTCAATCGCTATGGAGACTATGTAGAAAAATAGTGCAAAGATGTAGTTGTAAGATGTATATATTAAAATATTTTTATTTAACTTGGTGTATTTTTTTAAATCAACCGGAGGTTACTTTCTGAACGACCCTCGTAAATAGACAAATACATTTCAAAGGTCTTCACTGAAGAAAGATTTTTCACTTGACACAACACATTGTGCTGGTACTGCTAGACGGTACTGTAGACGTAGCTTCACTCCAACCGAAGTGATGAGGTGACAGATAATTCTGACACCAATATTACAACCCATATGCTGAGGTCGACTTTTGATTGAGAGATTGAGTGTAGACTGAGAGTGAGTGGTCCAGTGCACGTTCTGGTCGGCCACCGTGGATCGACTACAATTGCAGTGCATGCTCACGAATCAGCCAGGAAGCTGCGCAGTTGCGCCTCAGCTGGTCAGTGCAGGTCATGTGCGGTGATCCGCCTTGACCCAGTATGGTGGAGGACTAATGGACATGTGAGCTGCAGCTGTTTCTGGGAAAAACAAAAGTAACGGAATGCGGGATAGAAATATTGGCACCGCGACCCCATTTTCAAAAGACAGTAGCACAATGCGTATACTTTGCACCAGAAACTGTAATTATGAACTGCTAAGGCAAGGAAAATCTCAGAGAAAGCTGAAGTTCATGTATTATGGCTGTGGCATTCTTGAGAATTGTATGACTTGTGAGATTGCCGGGATGAACTTCCGCCTCCCAGCTACACTCACTGGTATGATTGTACTCCAATACACAGACTAGAGAAACCACTTGAAATACTGCCAACCACAGTTGCTCGACAGCAATACGTCAGTGATAGTGCATAAGAATCATGTATAAAGTGTCTTCTGTTTTTAAAAAAAGTCAGTATCGCCATTAGACTTTTGTTTATTTGCAGGACAATGTGTCTAATAGTGTATTTTAAATACGACAGTATGCCGTCTTAGGCACTGTATAACACTTAAAACACTTGATAATGGCACTTTGAAGCCGAAATCATGATCGTGTAAGTGTAAATGTAACACTGCAAATAAACAACAGTCTAATGGCCGTACTGACTTTAAAGAAATATATTATGACTGTGGCCCCGCATTAGAAAAAATTATTAAATGTATAAAATGAGCTGTAGTTGTACAGGGAAACAGATCATCTCTAGCCTGGGTGGTAAACACGTGCTGGAAGGTATGACTTTTACGTAGGATGGTGATTAAACGTATTGTTGGTGAGTGACGGCCAACATATTCAGTATTTGTTACAAAGAACTTCTTCTTTGCTAAAACTCAATTGTTATGACAGTTGCTGCTTTTGTATCATATGAAGCGCCTTCTTTTGGACGTTTTGTTCACTTTTTTGGGTTTCAATAAAATCTCATGTCATTTCAAGCATGTGTGGCAATTTTTACTTCTCTGCCCACATTATTCCATGAAGTGTTCAGTCTTCAAATATTAACGGACTTCTGGGTCATCCTGTACTTGATGGGTGTTGAGTGGCGAGTGATGGTGTTGTTGAGCAAACATCTTTGTTTGTTTTAGCGAGTCAAATTTGCGATGATGATGCAGACTTTCTAGTACACCTTAACAAATGTGAAGTACACTTCTCTTGCCACCACCTGTAACAGCCCCAATCAGGCTCTAAGATGAGAAAATTGTGGTACGATGTGTACAGTAAGACGAGGCGGAGTTATTGAGAAACTGTCTGTCCCCGTGGTCTAGCGGCAGCGTCTTTGACTAGCAATCAAAACGTCCTCAGTCCCGGATTCGATGTCCTCTGCTGCTTAAATTTCTTATAAAAATCATAAATGGCGGCTGAAGATTTCCGGTATAATAGGTCACACTCATTCTGCCAACGGCCTTGTCAAAGAGGGTGCCGGCCGCGGTGGCCGAGCGGTTCTAGGCCCTGCAGTCCGGAACCGCGGGGCTGCTACGGTCGCAGGTTCGAATCCTGCCTTAGTTAGGTTTAAGTAGTTCTAAGTTCTAGGGGACTGATGACCTAAGATGTTGAGTCCCATAGTGCTCAGAGCCATTTGAACCAAAGAGGAGGGGCGGACAGATGTTCAGGGCACTCTATTGCGATTGCCCTTGGGGTGGGGAAAGGCCCCTAAAAGGTGGAAGAATCAGTAACGATCAACGACAGGAGTATCCATAAGGCAATAGAAATCACTGCGTTAAAGATGCATTATGTGTATCTGCATGACACGTGGCCTGTAATAGAATAAGTGTCATGATGATCTCTCCATTCGCAAAAATTCCAGACTAGTCTCCTACTAGGGTCTCTGAGAGGGGCCTGCCAAGGGAGAGGTAGCCATGAAAAAGAGATTGAATAACCAACGAAAGAATAACATTCTAGTTGTTGAGGTGCAGAATCTAAGAAGTTCGTGCGTGGTAGGGAAGCTAGAAAATCTTAAAAGGGAAATGCAGAAGTTCAATGTAAGAAGACAAAGATTTCTGGTCGGATGAGTGTAGGTAATATCAACAGCAGCATAAAATGGTATAACGGGGGTAGGATTCGTTATGAACAGGAAGGTAGGGCAGAGAGTGAGTTATTGTGATCATTTGAGGTATATAGTTGTTCTGATCAGAATCGGCAGCAAACCGACAACAATAGTTCAGGTATACATGCTGACGTAGAAGGCAGAAATGACTCTGAGCACTATGGGACTTAACATCTATGGTCATCAGTCCCCTAGAACTTAGAACTACTTAAACCTAACTAACCTAAGGACATCACACAACACCCAGCCATCACGAGACAGAGAAAATCCCTGACCCCGCCGGGAATCGAACCCGGGAACCCGGGCGTGGGAAGCGAGAACGCTATCGCACGACCACGAGATGCGGGCTAGAAGGCAGAGACTGAAGAGTCAGAGAAAGTATATGACGATACTAAACGGGTGGTTCAGTACGTATAGGGAGATGAAAATCTAATAGTCACGGGGGACTGTAATGCAATGGTAGACGAAGGAGTAGAAGAAAGTGTTGCGGGAGAAGATGGGCTTGGTAGTAGGTACGAGAGAGGAGAAAGATTAATAGAGTTCTGAAAGAAATATCAGTTACTAATAGCAATACTCTGCGCAAGAAATACAAAAGGAGTAAGTACACATGGAGATGGCCGGGACAAGAATATTTCAATTAGATTACATCATGGTGAGGTAGAGATTCCGAAATCAAATATTGGATTGTAAGGTTTACTCAGGAGGAAATATAGACTCAGATAACAATTTAGAAATGCTGAAAAATAGGCTAAAGTTTATGAGCTTGTCAGGAACAATGAACAAGAAAGTGGGATACGGAAGTACTAAGTAATGAAGAGACACGCTTGAAGTTCTCTGAGGAAATAGGTATTTCGATAAGGAATATCTTAGTAGGCAGTTCATTTGAAGAAGACTGGACATCTCCAAAACGGGTAATAAAGGAATCTGGAAAGAAAGACATACGCACAAAGAAGTTAACTGCGAAGAAGCCATGCGAAACACAATAAATACTTCAGTTTATCGACGAAAGAAGGAAGTGCAAAAACGTTCAGGAAAATTCGGAAATACAGAAATACAGGTCACTTTGGAATGAAATAAACAGGAAGTGCAAGGAAGCTGAGGTGAAATGACAACATGGGAAACGCGAAAAAATCGAAAAAGGATTGGTTGAAGGAACAACAACTCAACATATAGAAAAGCCAAAAAACCTTCGGCGAAATTAAAATAATGGCGGTAAGAGTGCAATGGGATTTCTACTCCTAAATACAAAGGAGAGAGCGGTTGTCAGGAAAGAGTACATTAATGGCCTATGCGAGGGAAGGGAAGGGGGGGGGGGGGGGAGACTTGTCTGATGACGTGATAGAAGAAGAAACAAGAAAGGCCAGGAAGGAGATTGGGGGAAGTGGCTATAAAACAATTAGAACCCATGAGACTGGCTATACACATTCAGATCTTTGGAAAAACATCATCGACACAATTTCGAAGTTAGTATTGTCGCACAGACAGCTTAACAGCACATGTATCCGAGTTACTGACAAGAATAATATACAGAAAAATGGGAAATAAAACTGAGGATCTGTTACATGACGATCAGTTTGGCTTTAGGGAAGGTAAAGGTACCAGACGTTGCGGTTGATAATGGAAGTAGGACTGAATACAAAAGGAAGACACGTTCATATGACTTGTTGATCAGGAAAAAGCATGCAAGGGGGTAAGCTATAGGAAAATAAGTTTATATGCTATATTTACAAAAACCAACAGGAAAAAATAACACCTGAAGACCAAGAACGAAGTGGTCGAATAATAAAGGGTGTAAGACAGCGACGTAGTCTCTCACCCCTGATGTTCAAAATGTACATCGAAGATGCAATGACGCAAATGAAAGAGAGGTTCAAGAGTAGGATTAGAATTCGGGGTGAAAGAATATCAGTCATAAGATACACTGCTTACATTGCTGTCCTGAATGAAAGTGAAGAAGAATAACAGGGTCTGTTGAATAGAATGAACAACCTAATGAGTACAGAATATAGATTGAGAGTAAATAGAAGAAAGATGAAATTAATAAGAAGTAGCGGATATGCGAACAGCGAGCAACTTAATATCAAATTGGTGATCACGAAGTAGATGAAATTAAGAAACTCTGCTACATGGGAAACAAAATAACCCATGGCATAAGAAGCAATTCGGGCATAAAAAGTTATTCCTGGCGAGGAGAAGACTACTAGTATTATACATTGGCCGTAATGTGAGGAAGAAATGTCTGATAATGTACGTTTGGATCTTACTTATGATGGTCTACGACAGCCTACGGTATTTTTACCACTCCGGTAGCCTACGGTAATTTTACAACTCCAAATCTGATTAAATGCTTTAGCCAGGAACCGGTACATGGCGAAATGTCCACAGAGGATATAAAGTCCTTAAAGTTTAAGAACGCCGGCCACCAGGAGCGCTGTTCTTTATACACTGACTTTGAGAGCTTAGTAGTTCCTGTGACACGCTGTTAGTGTTCCCGTTGCCTTTCACACCACTTCCACAGAACGACAAGTATAATATGTAGCAGAGTACGACGTTTGAAGTTGTGTCCTAATACGATTCCAGTCGTAACAAATTTGAATCATACCAGGGGGATAATCCTGTGAGATGGTTGCTTTCTGAGTTTGAAGAACATGAGCAGGAGACTCATGTCTTATACAAGCAGACAATTAAATGACATGTTTGTGTGGAAGTACTAAAGGAGAAGTACTGCATTGCAGCTTACAATGCATGAAACTTGAAATGCAAACTGCCGCAACACATACCCCTCCTCTTCCATAATTTAAGGGAGTATGAAGCTCACTTTCTTGTTTAGCACTTGGGTGATTCTAGGTTGCAGAAGGGTAAGGTCAGCATTATTCCTGATAATGTAGAAAATTACATTTCATTCTCCAAGCCGGCCGTTGTGGCCGAGCGGTTCTAGGCGCTTCAGTCCGGAACCGCGCTGCTGCTACGGTCGCAGGTTCGAATGCTGCCTCGGGCATGGATGTGTGTGATGTCCTTAGGATAGTTAGGTTTAAGTAGTTCTAAGTCTAGGGGACTGATGACCTCAGATGTTAAGTCCCATAGTGCTCAGAGCCATTTGAACCATTTTTTTCTTTTTCTCATTCTCCAAACAGATCACTCCAAGAACGGCGTTCCGATTCGTGGATTCCTTACAGTTCGTGCACATATCCCTTTCGGGACTGACTGAGACAAAGCTTCGAGAGGATATGCGTATCACCAGAGCCGCATACGCCGAAGATCCCAAGTTTCAGCTTGTAACGAAGAAGGGAGTCTTCCCATACGAATTCCTGGATATGATGGAGAGACTGTGAAATCGCGTTGCCTTCTATATCCGCATTCAGCAGCAAACACACACGCACTGCCCTAACAGATGCGGAATATAGGTACGCGGTGAACGTTTGGCAGGAGTTCAACAACGGTAATTTAGAGATTTAGAGGGATATTCTAAATTGTGCATGGAGACAGATGTACGCTTGCTCCCAGACGTTTGTGAGAAATTCTGGAGTGCATACCCGTGGACGTAGATTATAAATCCTATCTTCTGTTACACCACGTCAGGGCTTCCGTTGGACGTGATGTTAAAAAAGACATGTACTAAGATCGAACTTTTGACTGACGTTGATATCTTGCTTCTTTTTGGAGCACGGGGTTTGCGGAAGACTTTGTCAGTGTATCCACAAGTACGTCAACATAAATAACACGAAACTGAGTGAGGAGGAGTACAGGCCATCTGACGATTTGAGTTACATCTTATACTTGGATGTAAACTATCTCTAGAGACAGACTGTGCAACAAATTCTGCCGTTTAGAGTGTTTTAATGGCTGTCCAAAGATGGACCTGACGGGATACCAATTCGATTCTACACAGAGTACGCGAAAGAACTTGCCCCCCTTCTAACAGCCGTGTACCGCAAGTCTCTAGAGGAACGGAGGGTTCCAAATGATTGGAAAAGAGCACAGGTAGTCCCATTCTTCAAGAAGGGTCATCGAGCAGATGCGCAAAACTGTAGACCTATATCTCTGACGTCGATCTGTTGTAGAATTTTAGAACATGTTTTTTGCTCGAGTATCATGTCGTTTTTGGAAACCCAGAATCTACTATGTAGGAATCAACATGGATTCCGGAAACAGCGATCGTGTGAGACCCAACTCGCTTTATTTGTTCATGAGACCCAGAAAATATTAGATACAGGCTCCCAGGTAGATGCTATTTTTCTTGACTTCCGGAAGGCGTTCGATACAGTTCCGCACTGTCGCCTGATAAAGTAAGAGCCTACGGAATATCAGACCAGCTGTGTGGCTGGATTGAAGAGTTTTTAGCAAACAGAACACAGCATGTTGTTATCAATAGAGAGACGTCTACAGACGTTAAAGTAACCTCTGGCGTGCCACAGGGGAGTGTTATGGGACCATTGCTTTTCACAATATATATAAATGACCTAGTAGATAGTGTCGGGAGTTCCATGCGGCTTTTCGCGGATGATGCTGTAGTATACAGAGAAGTTGCAGCATTAGAAAATTGTAGCGAAATGCAGGAAGATCTGCAGCGGATAGGCACTTGGTGCAGGGAGTGGCAACTGTCCTTTAACATAGACAAATGTAATGTATTGCGAATACATAGAAAGAAGGATCCTTCATTGTATGATTATATGATAGCGGAACAAACACTGGTAGCAGTTACTTCTGTAAAATATCTGGGAGTATGCGTGCGGAACGATTTGAAGTGGAATGATCATATAAAATTAATTGTTGGTAAGGCGGGTACCAGGTTGAGATTCATTGGGAGAGTGCTTAGAAAATGTAGTCCATCAACAAAGGAGGTGGCTTAAAACACTCGTTCGACCTATACTTGAGTATTGCTCATCAGTGTGGGATCCGTACCAGATCGGTTTGACGGAGGAGATAGAGAAGATCCAATGAAGAGCGGCGCGTTTCGTCACAGGGTTATTTGGTAACCGTGATAGCGTTACGGAGATGTTTAATAAACTCAAGTGGCAGACTCTGCAAGAGAGGCGCTCTGAATCGCGGTGTAGATTGCTCGCCAGGTTTCGGGAGGGTGCGTTTCTGGATGAGGTATCGAATATATTGCTTCCCCCTACTTATACCTCCCGAGGAGATCACGAATGTAAATTAGAGAGATTAGAGCGCGCACGGAGGCTTTCAGACAGTCGTTCTTCCCGCGAACCATACGCGACTGGAACAGGAAAGGGAGGTAATGACAATGGCACGTAAAGCGCCCTCCGCCACACACCGTTGGGTGGCTTGCGGAGTATAAATGTAGATGTAGATGTAGATGTAGATTTTAGCAGTGTGCTTGCCCTCTTGTGTGCTAAGAGAGTCACATTGCCCAAAATGATAAAAGTTAACATTGTTACTTTTATGCAGATTATAAAAACATGGATATTTGTGTTTAATTGCATGAATTTATGCATTTAAGCTCTCAGTAAAGCACCTAGGGCGCAATGGAAAAGTCATTACTGAGCCTTATGTTTGAGTCTAATGAAGCTGTATGACTGTTCGACCAGGTACTTACGGTTAGTGCGATCTTTGCGGAGGTCTGTTTGTTGTTGTTTGGAGTTGTTTGGTGATCTTGCACAACAACAAGATTCCAACCCAGGGTCGTTATGTAATAAACAGCGTCTAAAATCTGGGGAGGAAGCACCCGGGTACCAGCTTAGAAAGGAAATTTTGTGTTTATAATCCAAGGGTGATGGTGAGTGGAAAATTTGCCTAAGGATCTCATGCGTGCCACCTTCAAATATCACTATCAATTTCCATTACGTGGACACCCGTGCCTGGACTCAGGCGGATTACCGCTATATTTTCGTTGCAGGGGGCTCGTTCTTGCGTTTTGTATGGTTGATGCCAAGCATGGGGTTAGCCACAGGGGCCACCACTCACCATCTTAGTAAAATTATTAATTTTTTTGGTCCTCCTGTCACGCTTGTCAGCGATAACGTCCCAGCCTGTGCGTCTCACGAATCTGTGGGTTGGCATCCGACACGTAACTACCACCCCTGTTACCCTCAACCGCCTTTTGTGGAAAGTGTAAACAAGAACTTAGAGTCTGCTCTTGTTACTTACCACTCGGAGGCGCCGTCGAAATGGGACTGTTGCTGCCAACGGTTGAATTTTGTCTGTGATGCGACAAATCATGTAGCTCATCAAGCTGTGGCGTCATCCTTCATGTTCGTCCACCCTGTAAATTTGGGAAATAGCGGACTTGCTTCCCGATCGTGCCAGTTCAGGAGTTCTAAGGGATGACTGGCCGAGGGGGAAAGCAAACATTGCCAGGGACCATCAAAAGGACATGACGTGCTACAACTGTGGGTGCCGGGCTGCCAATTTCAAGATAGACGACACTGTTTACATTCGCAATCTTAGAGATCATGACGAGGCAAGGTTCCCAATAATTTCATGCCACGTTTTGAGGATCTGTGGGGCATCATGAAGGCCCAAGTTCCGGTCTCGTTGCTGGTGAAGGACGAGGCATCCGACCATGTGCAAAGCCAGGTTAAACCTGCTATTGCTGAATGATTTGTTTTGGTTTGCTGTATACTGACCTATCTACCTCCCCGGGAGTTCAGTTAACTGCGGGGGGAGGGGGAGGGGGGGGGGGGAAGGCTGCATAGTGCGCCGAGATCGATAGCTCACGCCCGGCGTGTTTAGCACCGCCCTTTCCTGTTAGAGGATCTTTGGTTTTCTCTCTGGTGTGAAGCTGTTTGTGCGAGAAGGAAGGGGGCAGTCGAGAACTAGGCTATTACGGTGGATAGTGCGTCCGGTGGAACGTAGGAACTTTCTGGAGAACATTTGGTCAGCATTCCCGGCACACCGTTTTTCTGATACGAGCGTTCGCTGTCGGCGCATTCTCCGTTCAGGGCGGTGCGGCTGTTGAGGTGCCGTGCTTCGCCAACCCACTCCTGCTGTGGTTGTACTTGTTCACTACAGTACCCGGGTTCCTCCCGGATAATTTGGAGCGATTAGGCGAAGCTCACCGGTCGTGTCCAATTCTGCACTAGATGACCGGAATGCCTTCGCCACAGGATTTTGACGGGCACCAAGTCAACGTCTTCTTCAGGTTCCTCGCTCGAGGACTAATCCCAGTTCCGTTTCCTTATATTTATGGTGAGCGTCATTTGTATGTTCTCCAGAGACTTGTCTCCGGTGCCTGCCATTGGTTGTGCTTGATGCGGTTTGGCGCTGGTCTTGCGCTTAGGTTTTTCAATTTTTTGTTGTGCTGCGCTCTCCCATTTTTATTTAATGTGATTATGAAAGGGTTTGCAGACGTGCTCAGTCCTCTTTCCCGTGAGAAAATTGGTTTATGTTTAGAGGAAATGTGCAGACCGTTGTTTTGGTGATGCTTAAATGATGCTTGCTGCTTTCCTCTGTTAAACTGTTCTAAACACAATTCCATGAGGACAATTGAAGTTCTTGAGAACATCTTATTTGATCATTAAGCTAATAATAGGCCATTGATATATATTAGGTTGTGGATGCTAGTTTGAAAGCTGCTTCTGCATTTATTGACACTGTTGTGATATTGTTTCTACACTTAAGATAAATGCAGTTTCGATCCTTGTCGGGTAGCAATTCCAAATTTAAGTGTGTATCTCACTCGAACCTGTTGTCTTTGTTAACTTTAACTAGTATCACGAGGCGAGTTAACTTAATATCAGCTGTTGAATTTATTTTAGAGCTGCGATGAATGGTTTGGTTTTATTTAACCTGTTCACTGCTTAAGAGAGCTTTGCTGTGTATGTTGTAGTGCTCTACCCATCAGCCTTTCGCTGGGGGAGGGGGTGGGGAGAGGGGGGGGGAGGAACGGCCTGGGTTCCAATGTCTACGTCTGGGGTCTGTTTTGTCGGCTGTGGGCTTGTACCCTGATGTGACGTGGGGCCACTCCATTACCATACTGTTAATTTTCATGTTCGACATGACTTTCAATGTTAATTATAAAGTTTAATGTTTTGATAAATTTTAGTGAAAAATCTATAAACAACATCTAAATTGTTTGCTTCTGGTGTTTCATATTTAATGCCCTTTTTTAAGGATGAAAGTTCAGGTTTAATCTTTACTGCATCTTTTTAATTGAGCCTTCTATTGTTAATTAATATACTGTTTTAAAGAGTGCTTGGTAACAAATAATGTTCAGTAGTTTTCCCCAGCCCTTCCTGTAGGACCTTTTGCTTGTTGACGACCTAAGACACAAGCTCTTGTTGCTTGTGTCAAGATTTTTATAAATTAATGATTAATTCAATTTTGGGAAAAACCATGGTGAATATTGGAACCCATCGTGAAATAAATTTATTTTTTCGATGGGACGTCGTTCAGATGCAAGAGATTTTAAGCAGTCCACCATTTTCGGTGAAGTACTGGTCGCTGTAGAGGTGACGGGTACGAAGTGGCGTTCACAAAGCCCGTCTACATCAGTATGTGTGTTCTGGACATATCTAAACTCCACATGTACTGATTACGCTACGAGTTTGCAAACATAAACTTCGCTGATATCAGGCTGCTCTATATGGACACAAATAGATTCATGTATTGGGTGAGAGGCTGCGCTCCATATGCAGTAATTAGGTACAGTTCTGAGAAATTCGACATATCAGGATCTGTGACCAACACTCCTTATCATGTAACACCTCAGAATAAGAAGGTTATCAGCCTGATGAATGACGAAGCCAGTGGCTCCCCAACTGTGTTCATCTCTTTATCTTCCTCTACGATTTTTCCCAACGCTTCCCTCCAGTACTAAATTGGCGATCCCTTGATGTCTCAGAATGTGTCCTACCAACCGATCCCCTCTTCTGGTTAGGTTGTGCCACAATTTTTTTTCTCCCCAATTCTATTCAGTACCTTCTTGTTAGTTATGCGATATACCCATCTAACTTTCAGCATTCTTCTGTAGCACCACATTTCAAAGGTTTCTATTCTCTTCTTGTCTAAGCTGTTGATCATCAATGTTTCACTTCCATACATGGCTACACTCAATGCAAATACTTTCAGAAAGGACTTCCTGAACCTAAATCTCTAGTCAATATTAACAAATTTCTCTTCTTAACAAATGTTTTTCTTACCATTGCCAGTCCACATTTTATATCCTCTCTATTTCTGTGGCTCCTCCTCCTTTTTGTAGTCTTGCGTGGGTGCCACATTTGACTTTATTAAGTTGGCAGGCAACGATGTCTTCAGTCTCCCGGGTCGTGATCAGTTTATTTTTATTTAAAGCTCGGAAGACAAGTCATAATCTTTATTAAAATCCCTTGAAACAGTAGCATCGGACATAATGTAGCTTGGCAACGTCGTAAATTGTTTATTCACAAGCTCTGTTATTAAGCAAGCTCAGTCTAATTCGGTGAACAAACACTATTTGTTTTTAATTAGAATTAATTTCAGGCATTCAGAATTGAAAATAAATGTCTGACACCTTATATTCGTTGTAGTTTTCACGTTAGATTGCACGCTGAAAGTCAGAGAGGTTGTTGCAATGTAGACGGTGAGATTCTTCAAATAAATGACAGTCAGCCGAGCGCTTTGTGCTGTGATCGGAAGTTAACTTTTCCATGAAAATTTTTTAACTCCTGTTGAATTGAGACTGACATCAAAATTATATTAAGGGTAGTCTAGTATTTTTAAACCAATCAGCCTCAGATGTAAAATCGTAACACTTCAATGATTGCATACATTAAAATCCACAAATAACGAAGTTGAACCAGAGAATACTTTTGATTCCGTATAATTCGTAACTCGTACGAAACGAAACTTCGCAAATAACAGTTTTCAACAACAAACATAAATGTAATCGAGATTGTAACTGAGAGAGAGCTAACAGAACAGAATTCTAAAACATATCCTTATACTAGTAAAAACAACACCTTGACTAATGTGTAAGGTGTCAGGCAAATCGGACACCTTCCATGAAAACCCTGACATGATAGCAAATCCGGCAATATGCCACATAGCTCTGAATAAATCCTGACATTAAATTAACCAAAGTAATATGATCAATGAGTGAGCAAATGGAATACCACAGACTAACACAAGAACGCCTAAATGCTTGTCATACCTTCCCACCGTGAAACAGACGCAGTTCCGAGGGGAGAAACGAGAACAGAAGCCGAGAGCAGAACCGTGTTAAGCTAGAATGCCCTACGATAAGGGACACCCACATCGCCGGCCAACCGCCAAGAGCATCCCCCTGCCCATGTTAAAAGATAGACACCTCCAGAAGAACAGTATAGATCTTACAATAACACTAAAAGGGCCACACCAGCTGCAAGTTTCAGCGTGAGACTATAAGTGTCTCTGTTACGTAGAAAACATTAAAAAACATTGCCCCACCACGAAAAGTACAACGTTTCTCATTGGATAGACAGAATTTTTGTAGGTGGAGCTTAAGGTTAACATTGAGACGGTGATTGGTCAGTTGAAAACACAGCCAGATACCTTTTTCTTAAACCAACTTCGGTAAATTGTAGTAAGGAGAAGTTCGAGAGAGTTGCTACCGAGATGGCGAGGTATGTGGAGCTGCGCAGCCTGCTGCCCCCTGACGCTGCCTAACCACCGACAAGGTAATGAACGCACGCGATGCCGCATAAGAGTGCATAAGGCTTCAGTCAGAGCTGCAGAAGTCTCATCTGTTACATCCCCTTTTTGCGTAATACTAGTGTAAATCGTCAATTAAACTTCGTGTTATTCACATTTGCTGCTTGAAGTTAAAATCTGAAACGCGATGATTTTTCTGTTACATAATTACTGAGAAGCCACATCAGCCACTGTAATTTACAACAAGATAAATAAGTAATTAAAGATAATTGAGAGTCACTGTAGACCATTTTTGATAGTTTTCACTTTTATGAAACTTAATTTAAACCTAGCTTATAGATGTGATATGGCATAGGTCATCCTTCGATCCATTATAGAATTTGGAAACCCATTCAGGGAATATTCGTTCACATTTTCGTTGAAGGCAGCTGGTTTTCATCATCCTGTGTTAAAATATTTCCTTTTACCAATAGTGCAATTTATAAATAATGTTTTGTGAGTAGAATAAAAATTCCAATGGTAAGCTTAACTGCTTTTTCGACGTTATTTTACCAGCTAACTAAAAATAGGAAAGCCTTGAACCCCTTCCACTAAATTTAGTTAGTATTAAGATTCTTTTACAGGGAGTGCAGTGGAGCTGACGCTGAAATGATTAAGTATTTGATTATATCATCGCTAGTCTCACTGAACTCTTCTGAACTCTACATGTCACGTGTGGTCTGGCGTCTCCTTACCAGCAACAGGTCCCAGGTTCAAACTAGTCAATTCCCTAAAAAACACGCTCAGAGCGTCGTTGCGCGAAAGTGGTAGGGAGACACGACTTAGAACAAACAGACACCACGCAAAATGTTAGAAATGTAGTACCTACTTGTTATTTTGAAGCGTTTAGCTTCCTTGAAAGTCTAAATTATTTTATTATATTAATAAACATATAAATTTCAAACAAAGATTGACATAATATATTCTAAATAACTCAAATTAAATAATAAATATTTCAATTACTATACTCCGAAAGAGTTCCTTCGCTTCGACCATCATGAGTTATTTTGCTGCCCAAATAGCACATCTCATCTACTGCTTTAAGAAAATCATTTCCTAATCTAATTCCCCCAGTATCACTTGATTTCGTTTGACTACATTCCGTTATCCTTCGTTTGCTTTTGCTGATTTTCATCTCATACCCTCCTTTCAAGACACTGTCCATTCCAAGTCTTATGCTGTCTCTGACGTAATTACAATGTCATCGCCAAACCTTACAGTTTTTACGTCTACTCCCTGGACTGTAATTTCTACTCCAAATTTTTCTTTTGTTTCCTTTAGTGCTTGCTCATTATACAGATTGAATAACATTGGGGATAGCTTAAAAACCTGACTCGCTCCTTTCTCAACCACTGCTTCACTTTCATGCCCCTCGACTCATAACTGCCGTCTGATTCGCTTCCTAAAAAGAGTATTCCAATCAACATTATCAAAAGCTTTGCGAAACTTCCTGGCAGATTAAAACAGTGTGCCCGACCGAGACTCGAACTCGGGAACTTTACCTTTCGCGGGCAAGTGCTCTACCAACTGAGCTACCGAAGCACGACTCACGCCCGGTACCCACAGCTTTACTTCTGCCAGTATCTCGTCTCCTACCTTCCAAACTTTACAGAAGTTCTCCTGGTAGAGCACTTGCCCGCGAAAGGCAAAGGTCCCGAGTTCGAATCTCGGTCGGGCACACAGTTTTAATCTGCCAGGAAGTTTCATATCAGCGCACACTCCGCTACAGAGTGAAAATCTCATTCTGGAAACATCCCCCAGGCTGTGGCTAAGCCATGTCTCCGCTATATCCTTTCCTTCAGGAGTGCTAGTTCTGCAAGGTTCGCAGGAGAACTTCTGTAAAGTTTGGAAGGTAGGAGACGAGATACTGGCACAAGTAAAGCTGTGGGTACCGGGCGTGAGTCGTGCTTCGGTAGCTCAGATGGTAGAGCACTTTCCCGCGAAAGGCAAAGGTCCCGAGTTCGAGTCTCGGTCGGGCACACAGTTTTAATCGGCCAGGAAATTTCAAGCTGTCTGCTTGCTAGACATACTCAGACTGGACTTACACCTGGACATATGGTCTGGGGTGAGATTCCATATGACAGCAAGACCACTTACGTAGATATCCCACGCACTCTTACGGGAGATCTGTACGTCAGTATGATCCGCTTCCATTGAACAACATTAATCCGGTGGTGTTTTCCAACAGGATAACACTCTACCACGTACAGCTGTTGTAACCCTACATGCTCTACAGAGGGTCGATAACCTGCCGTGGCCTGCTAGATCACCAGATCTGTCTCCAGGCCGGCGCATATGGAACATTATCGGATGGCAACTCAGTGTCATCGACAACCATCATTAATCGCCTCTATATTGACCGATCAAGTGTAGCAGGCATGAAACTCCATCCCACAAACTGACATCTGACACCTGTACAACACAATGCGCGCAAGTTTGCATGCTTACATTCAACATTCTGCAGGTTACACCAGTTATTATTGTACCAGCATTTCACATTTCCAGTGTCTTATCTCGCGCATACATTAACTTGTGATCTTGCAAAGTTAATCAATGAAGTATATTACCTACACAAATGTATTCCCAAAATTTCATTGCTCTAGTTTATTTTTTGGTGTTGCGATTTTCTTTCCGTCAGTGTATTTAGTTTCTTACATTTATTTCATCACTGAAAGAACTTTTTATACCGTTAATGGTCAAGAAAGCACTTAATTCTGTACTTCAGATGTACTACTATTATGCTGATTTCCTTCTGTCGCTGGTATTTCTAGTCTCACACCTCCTTTCTCGTTGTATTTATGGTGGAGGCGTTGAAATAACGTGGCATGATCGGTGCACGGTGTTGGTTGCCCTTCCGTAGCAGCTTTGCATCGTCTACGCTGCAGCCATTCAGAACTAACCAAACAAATACTCCGGACAGCCATAACGTCACCGCGTTTACACTCCGGTCTGGAACGGCTTACCGTGAACTGTCCTAGGCGTCCAGCTGCCAGCGTTGCGTACTGCCATAGCAGTCGCACAAATATTTGTCACTTTATGGTCCTCTGAGTTGACGTCACCCCCACGGTCGCTGCTCCGTCTAAAAATACTTGGGTGCTCTGTCAACTGTGAAGTTTCGTTCTTGCAGTCACTGTTCACGGGGGTCATTCGGCTACATAACATTTTCTAGAAAGACTGCACTCGCGCGCTTAGTTGGTAGTTATAGGAGTTTCCACAGTACATCATCTCTACCCGAAGCTGAAAATATATTGAGACACGAACTACTCCACAAGATGGGGCAACCATAGCTAAAATAGTACATGACTGATGGAACTGGAACTTTCAAACCATAATATTTCACAAGGCATTGTTAGCAAATTAGAACTAAAATTGATGAAAGTCCATATGACCTCATTAGCCGTTTTTTGTAGCCCATTCAAAGAACCACGATCGGATTCGCACCTAAAGCTACATCGTCAGGTATATTTCTGTATAAAAGAATTACAGTCCTTGTATGATACAAAATCATTACTGAATTGTTTTTTTAAAAAATCTTTAAAAAACATTCACCACAAATTGTATGCTGTACAGTTACTATTACAAGTCACTGTGTCAAATAAACATTAAATAACTTTTGTTTTAACTTTTATAAACATATTCCACTTCAAACCTGATGAGTATTACGATGTTCCAAAGATCAGCTATAAACGAAAGTAAGTGATCCCTCAACGACTATCATCAAACAAAAAGGCTGTTAGACACCGATGGCGGGCGTTCTAAATAAAAAGCGTAAGCTGAGACAATGATGCATGAAGTTTCTGGCAAGACAGACATGAAAGTGTCACATGGTACTCAGCTTCGCAATCGTATTATTTCACCTTTGAATTGAACGAGAATCTTTCGTTGTTCATTTTTTATTCTGTTTAAACAAATTGCTACTGCTACATGGAAGAAAGTGATAATATATTTTATGTATATACACTGAACCGGCCAGTCAAAATTTGTACCAAGGCCGTGAATCGAAGCCGGATCTCCTATTTACTAAGTAGTGCGTTATCCAGTACGCCATCTTCGCACAGCGGTTCACACAACTGCCCGGATTACCGTGGCACGCCTCCCTCCTCGGTGCAAATTCTCACTGCCGGCCCAGTCTACTTTAAATTCCCCCTTACACATAAACAGAATTAACCTACTGAGAGTCTCCATGCTCAGGTACCAAATGAACAGAATTACTGAGGGTCTCCATGCTCAGTAATAGTATCTGTACGTGTGTAAGGGGGAATTTAAAATAGACTGTGGCGGCAGTGAGAATTTGGATACAGGAGGGAGGTGTGCCAAGGCAATCCTAGCAGTTGTGAGAACTGCTGTGCAAAGATGGCTTAGTGGCTAACGCGCCTGCCTAGCAAACAGGTTTGACTCCTCGCCTGAGTACAAATGTTCTCTCTTCTCTTCAGTTTATATGCATAAAATCATATCCGTACGAAATCAGTTAAGTCTAGGCGCTACAGTCTGGAACCGCGCGACCGCTACGATCGCAAGTTCGATCCTGCCTCGGGCATGGATGTGTGTGATGTTCATTAGGTTATTTAGGTTTAAGTAGTTCTAAATTCTAGGGGACTGATGACCTCAGAAGTTAGGTCCCATAGGGCTCAGAGTCATTTGAGCCATCACTAAAGTCTCTGAAACTGTGTTATTTGGAAGTGAAAATAAGTAACTCTCTTCTGTACGGCCCCAACCGCATCCTTCTACGAGACTACTATATATAACTATTCCGTGTACATTTCTATCGGTATTCTTTCTTCCATTTTCATATTATCGATGGTGTTTAAGTAAAGTGACAGTTATTCTTTCAGGAGATAATAATGCTGAAAACTAGAAAGAAAATTCTTTAAATATGTCAGGTAGCAAATGGGTAGATCACATAGCTAATGAGGAGGTATTGAATAGGATTGGGGAGAAGAGGAGTTTGTGGCGCAGCTTGACAAGAAGAAGGGACCGGTTGGTGGGACATGTTGTGAGACATCAAGGGATCACAAATTCAGCATTGGAGGGCAGCGTGGAGGGTAAAAATCGCAGGAGACGAGGAGATGAACACACTAAGCAGATTCAGAAGGATGTAGGTTGCTGTACGTACTGGGAGATGAAGAAGCTTGCACAGGATAGCGTAGCATAGAGAGCTGCATCAAACCAGTCTCCGGACTGAAGACCACAACAACAACAACAACAACAACATATTCTTGTTGATATACGGATCATTCTGTCCAAAGACAGCTGTCTGTTATCACTGCAAGAGGTGCTCAGTGCGGTTCCCATTGTTTTATAAATCCCTTAGCCCAAGTTTTCAAAGAACCAAGAACTTGTGTGAACACACTGGACTGTTCTCGGATATTGTCACACGCGTGGGACACGTATACTCCTGCAATGTGTGAACATTGCCGACGGGAGTGTAATACATCAATGCTTTTAAGAATTGCCGTACCCAGAAATCTGGGAGAAGCCATAACGCATTAGACGTTTAAGCTCTGTATTGTAGTACGAAAAAAAAAAAAAAGATGGTAGCCCCGTCGTGCGTAAACCGCATCCACTGCTACTTCGAGGGGTTCAAATGGCTCTGAGCAGTATGGGACTTAACATCTGTGGTCATCAGTCCCCTAGAACTTAGAACTACTTAAACCTAACTAACCTAAGGACATCACACACATCCATGCCCGAGGCAGGATTCGAACCTGCGACCGTAGCAGTCGCGCGGTTCCGGACTGAGCGCCTAGAACCGCGAGACCACAGCGGCCGGCTACTTCGAGGGGCCTCGTTCTCCAACAGCGAAGCTAATTTACCAGCAGAAATTGGTGATCGACAGCATCTACATCTACATCCATACTCCGAAAGCTACCTGACGGTGTGTGGCGGAGGGTATCTTGAGTACCTCTATCGGTTCTCCCTTCTATTCCAGTCTCTTATTGTTCGTGGAAAGAAAGATCGTCGGTATGCCTCTGTGTGGGCTCTAATCTCTCTGATTTTATCCGCATGGTCTCTGCGCGAGATATACGTAGGAGGGAGCAATACACTGCTTGACCCCTCGGTGAAGGTATGTTCTCGAAACTTCAACAAAAGCCCTTACCGAGCTACTGAGCGTCTCTCTTTCAGAGTCTTCCACTGGAGTTTACCTATCATCTCCGTAACGCTTTCGCGATTACTAAATGATCCTGTAACGAAGCACGCTGCTCTCCGTTGGATCTTCTCTATCTCTTCTATCAACCCTATCTGGTACAGATCCCACACCGGTGAGCAGTATTCAAGCAGTGGGCGAACAAGTGTACTGTTAATTTGGGCAGTAAAGCTTATGGACCATCACTCATGAGCGCTACGAGTCTGTCGACCAGATGTCCTGTCCACACACTGATATTAAAGCAAACCTGATCCCTTTCCCTGATCGCCCGAAGATCTGCATCCGCCCACATACCTTTGTTCTGGTAATTTAATACATCTGCGTGAATTTCGTCTCAGCCGTAAATAAACTTCAAGGTGTGAACTACGTATATTGACCGCTCTATCTCACAATCGATTGGCAGAATTGCAATCTGGCACGTCCGTGTGGCGTGAGAGCTCGCGCATGCTGTAGGCGATATGCATGAAGTGTATATGCAGAACTCTTGAAAGTTCGTGTTCCGCGGCAGATACATCACACACAGTTACAGGAAACGGGGACAGATTAAACTGAATCAGTTCTTGCATCATTAAAGAGTACAGACTGCCATAGGTAGGATTATGAATATCAGTCACCATGTACTAGTTCTGTAGTCAGTCACGAGTGCATCATGTCTTCCACGTGTAGTCAGTTTCCTCTTTAATGAAACCACTTTCTAAAGAGAGTGAAAGATATAATGTAGACAATTACCTGCCAGGTTTCTTTAGAACCAATGTTTTTAGAAGCTTTTTGTTTTTTTTTTCTTTTTCAGAGAAACATTTCAGTACATATGCAGGATGATGCAGGACCTCACCGACAAACTTTGAGTTGTGACAGTGAGAGCTGGTTTCTCAGGATGGGGCAGGATAAGGTTACGATTGTGGATGGGGCAGTAATCAGTTACTCTTGGTTGCACAACAAATTCGTAAACTTTATGTAAGGAAATTAAAATTTTACAACAATCTCTTAAAAAAAAAAAAAAAAAAAAAAAAAAAAACAGAATTGGCTGTATGACGGCTGATGGCCTTATCATAGGATAAAAATTCCCCAATTTTAGAGCCGAAGGCAACCAACAACAACTTCAAACAACCAACGGCTGAAGACCTGAATTAGGCGACAGAAGAACAATTCCAAATAGCACATATTAAGATAAATACTTCGTTTTAGAACAAACTGTAACATGGCCGAAGGCCTTATTATAAGAGAAGTGAAATTATTGATCGTCTGAAGGCCACACACAACTTCAAATAACAAACGGCTGAAGGCCTGAATTAGAAGTCAGAAGAACACTTCCAAATCTTTCAGAACACATCTTGATGACGTTATGAGGGGTAGAATACCATGGCGACTGGTGGCTGGTCAAACACAGCAGGTCGTAGCACGAGGCCTCCGTGTGCCACAAGGTGTGATTATGGCAACGATTCCAGCAGAAAGGAAACGTGTCCAGGCGCTACAGTACGGGACGTCCACAGTGTACAACACCACAAGACGACCGATATCTCACCATCAGAGCCCGCAGACGGCCACGGAATACTGAAGGTAGTCTTGCTCGGGACCTTACCGCCGCCACTGGAACGGTTGTCTCCAGGCAGTCTACAGACGACTGAGCAGACATGGTTAATTCGCCCGGAGACCTGCAAGGTGCATTCCGCTTAGCACTTTTAAAATAAATACCTTGCTTTTAAAACAACTTTGCTTACAAAAACTTACTGTAACATGGCTGTAGGCCTTATCACCAAAGAAGTGAAATGATTGCTCTGCTGAAGGCCTCACCAACAACAATTAGAAAATTACAAATATCCTTAAGACAAACATCATAATCTAAGGAATCAGAACAAGCGGTTCCCAGCAAATGTTCCAAGGGTCGGCCTGGGAGGGTAACTTAAACATAAGGTAAGGTGAGACAGACAGCCAAGAGCTGCACTCACGTAACAGGATGGCAACTCAAACTAGGGGCAACTTAAGAGCCGACCGATCGACCGACTAACCAATCCCCCTAACGTCCGATCACCGGTACAGCGATGGAATACTTTTAGGCAAGGGCGAAGAGATAGACAGCACTACGTCTTCAAAAAACACCCAAGGCCGAAGGAAACACTAGAACCAAGGTATACCTCCCAAAAAATATGCACACTACAATACAAGAGGCTGTCTAACTACACGCCGCGTCGGACAGCATCAACACGACGAGGAAAGGTACACTGCCAGAAAGTACGCTAACGCCGGCCGAAGTGGCCGTGCGGTTAAAGGCGCTGCAGTCTGGAACCGCAGGACCACTACGGTCGCAGGTTCGAATCCTGCCTCGGGCATGGATGTTTGTGATGTCCTTAGGTTAGTTAGGTTTAACTAGTTCTAAGTTCTAGGGGACTAATGACCTCAGCAGTTGAGTCCCATAGTGCTCAGAGCCATTTGAACCAAAGTACGCTAACGTCCAGGGCAGATAACTGGGGCGTTAGCGGCCCACAAGGCAGAAAATACCGCTGGTTGCACTTCACTAACAAGAATAATACTAAATTCAATGATGAATTCAAATAGGGTGTGGTGTCACCGCCAGACACCACACTTGCTAGGTGGTAGTTTTAAATCGGATGCGGTCCATTAGTACATGTCGGACCCGCGTGTCGCCACTGTGTGATCGCAGACCGAGCGCCACCACAAGGCAGGTCTCGAGATACGGAATAGCACGCCGCAGTTGTACGGACGACGTAGCTAGCGACTATACTGACGAAGCCTCGCTCATTTGCCGAGCAGATAGTAGAATAGCCTTCAGCTAAGTCAATGGCTACGACCTAGCAAGGCGCCATTAGTAACATTGCATGTATCTAAAGAGTCTCACTTGTATCGCCACAATCTCCAGATGTACCAAAAGGATGGATTAAAGTTAAGTATTCCAGAAGCTACGTACTTTTCTTTATAGCATTCATTACGTATCCTGTTTCAGACCTCACGCCATACTGCGTGAGTTAGCGCGTGCTTTTCGGCTTCCTCTCATTGTGTCTAGGCTGTCTTGTGTAGACACAACATAGAGAAACACGGCTGCAATATTTCACCATCTCGAAACACTTCACTCGTTGCTGCCAGGCTCAGCGACCCTGGGAGCAACAATCCGCCGACCGAAGGCGAGATATGAGGATAGTCGAGGCTGCATTAGCAGTTAACTCTTCACTCAACTTAAACGTCCATGGTATGGTGTGCAACGAATTCGTCGCTCTTGCAGCTACCCCTCATCGATCGGGCAGTGGCAGCATGCCGCCAGCGGCCCCAGCTTGCCCTAGCGCTGCACGGACCTGCTCGCTGCTCCACCCCCAACCGACCTGATGTTCATTCGCAACCTCTCACCAAATCCAGTACGCAGACAGCATTAAAATAACTGCTCATTCAAAACCACAAGACGCACACGGATCCGGGTAAAAAATTCCACCAACAACTCACAATACTAAAACCTGTGACTGTGAAACAACACGGACGAATTATTAGTCGGCACAAACACAGAGAAGCCAGAAGCGGTTGGAAGACCAAATGCACGTCGTCCGCTGCGACGACGGACCGAACGACCAACCAGTGGTCGTCCCCAGTCAAGTCAGACACGGGAAAGATCCCAGTATAAATCGTCGACTGACAACTTATTGCCATGAGGTCACTTCGACAGACGGACACACACACACACACACACACACACACACAAGTGAAAGTTGCACTACTCGAATACCACCGTCCATTCAACTAAAACTCGCTGAATCCGGTCCTTGACGAGGTCGTTCACTCTCGCGACCACATCCTTCCCTCGGTCAGCGCATGTGTGTCGCCAGTGGTCGGGCGAGTTCTGGCTGTCCGGACCTCACTGCTGCTCCGTCCCAACTCCCCTCGCTGACACACGACGACCTGGAAATACTAGAGGCCGCTCCAAAGATGGTACCACAGTACGCGCTATCAATAAGCGCTGGTGCTGCCACTCATGAACAGACAAGGCAAGTCAGCGAACACACTAAGGAAACGAGACGCCACTATCGCTTTTACAAGATGCCAAGCTATGGACGGCATCAACGCGAGCCGCACGCGGCTCAGAGAGGTCACACAAAGAGAATCCTTCTGCTAAGGAACATGGGGTCTTAAACGCGACCTCGAGGTTATAATAATGAGTTATCACAAAAATTACCGTTTATTGTTAATACTAGGCATGTCTCGATAGCGATTTACGTTACTAGTTCAAACCATCCGCCCTCTGCTTCAATGCGTGCTGCCTATCTCCGCATCAATGCCCATCCAACTCTGGAGTGCACGTCGGGATTCTGTCGGATTTGGTGGAATGCACCAGTGATTCGGACTACCAGCTCAGCTCTAGTGGTGATTGGAGCAACGTAAACCATACTTTTGACATATTTTTTTGCCTGTCTTTCTGGAAGATGGTCATTGGGACGTCGGCTGGTAAATTTGAAGTAAACAGAAGTACACCATCAGCTGCAAGTTTCTAGCTCTATTTTAAGCTACCGGTTTAGATGTTATACTATATCGTCTCCAGGCTGCTTGACATAAGTGGATGGGACAAGATCCAGTTGCTTGTAGTCATTGTAGGAGCCACAACAAGATCACCGATATCCTCAGATACCTGATACAAACGACGTGATCACTCCTTACACCTACTGAGACTCCTACAACGACTACACGCAGCTGGATGTTAACCAGTCTACTTTAGTCAAGCGGTCTGATGACGATACTGCGTAGTATCGAAAGCGGTAGCGTAAAAAGAGTTTGAAACTCACGGCTTAAGGTGTACAGTAGTTAGCTTCAAACTCTTGATATGTCCCGAGAAAAAGTAACCAAGGGGCGTCAAGTCAGCCAAACAGGCTGGCCACGCAGCAGGTTCTCCTCGTCCTGTCCAGTGTTCCACAGAATCGACAGCTGTGTCCGGGCATCAACACTAAAGTGTACTGGGACTCCGTCACGCTAGAATCGGAGGCCTCTGCGCACAGCAAATGGTGGACTACAAAATTGTTAAGGCTTTCGTGGCCACTTGTTGACAAACTGCCTATTGGCTTCTGTCTCGGGTACTTCGGCCGACGTTCATCTAACGATTTTTCTGACGTTTCGCCAGCACGAGCCAGCCGAGCTCGCGGCCGCAGACTATATGTACCTGGCGCGCCAACGTCCGAGGGCTTCTCCGCGGTCATTTCCGGTGCGGTTCTCCTCTTGCTACCTGCGACGGTCGTTCGCTGCAATACGGGAAGCCAGGATCTGTTTACCTTAAGGCTTTCCTCTTTCTTGTTGAAACTGTTCGCGTGTTTTTGTATTTCTACAGCTTCTCTGAACAAGCACGTGTGATAGTGCCTCTCTACAGCCAGAACTTCCGTGTCGGCGAATTTTATTACGTGGTCGGTCTCATTCAGTGCGTGCTCTGCCACGGCCGATTTCTCCACCAGCCCCAACCAGCAATGTCGCTTATGCTCTTTGATCCTGGTGTTAAATGATCGTCCAGTCATTCCGACATAAACTTCTCCGCATGTGCATGGTATACGGTATATTCCCGACATTGCAAGTGGGTCTCTTTTCTCCTTCGCCGATCTAAGACACTCTTTGATCTTCCTTGTCGGTTTGAAAATCGTCTTTACGCCATGTTTGCGCAATATACGGCCGATTCTGTCCGTCAGTCTGGGAATGTATGGCAGAAAGGCCGTATCCGACATTTCTTTTTCTGGTTCCTTACTTCGCCGAGTGTTTGGCTCTGTTACACTTCTAATGTAATTTGTGGAGTACCCATTGCTCCTCAGAACAGTTTCCAGGTGTTGCATTTCTCGTTTGAGTTGTTGCGGCTCACATATTCGTTCTGCTCTCGTTACGAGCGTTCTAATCATGCCTCTTTTCTGGCTCGGGTGGTGGTTTGACAGTTTGTGCAGGTATCGGTCCGTGTGTGTCGGTTTTCGATACACGCTGTGTCCCAGGTTTTCGCCTTCCCTTGTGACCAGCACATCTAGAAATGGCAGTTTCTTGTCGGCCGAAGTACCCGAGACAGAAGCCAATAGGCAGTTTGTCAAATGGTGGACTGTTCAGCAGTTCTCGAAATGTGGTCTGCAGGAACTGTGAGTAAGTTGCTGCAGTTAACCTAGGTGCCAGGTCCTAGAGGATGATTATCCACAAATCCCTCCCGAATATTTACGGAGAACCTTCGCAGTATTACGACATCATGAGCTAACTGGCAGATCTGTGAAGACTCCATAAAGTAACAACCTCATTGGGAGCAGGTTACTAGGTAGTGGTGCACATCACGAGCATGCACAAAACACGTGAACTGTGGACCAAAACGTGTATGCACCCTGACGGGAAAATGATCTTTGTGTGACCTTTGATACCTCAAAGTCTGTAGGTGTGGTCCTGAAAAAGTCTGTAATTTGCTGCCAGGAAACAAGGAATATCGACAGAAAAGATGAAGTTTATTCTATTGTGTGTGATGGTTAAATGATAGGTTTAGTACTGTAGGTATTTTCCTCGAATTTCATGAAAGCTTTTAGTTTTGTGGGCCATTCATATCTTTTGAATAAGTTGGAACATCATGAGATTAGGGAAAAAGCTAAACAATGGAAACCAGGTAGCAAAAGGTTGTTATTTAGTGACAATAAACAGGGAAGAGGATTCAGTCTGACTGCAATATTGTGGAGGAGGGAAGTGTAAGAGGGTTCTGTTCTGGGTGTATTGCTTTTCTTGATATACCGTGTGTAACGGGTACAGGAATACAGAATACAGAAATAGAAATCGCTGAAGCTAAGATGAAATGGCTGCATGAAAAATCTGGAGAAATCGACAAAGAAATGATTGTCGGAAGAACAGACGCCACATACAGTAAAGTCAAAACAATCTTCGGTGATATTAAAAGCAAGGGTGGTAACATTTAAGGATGCAGCAGGAGTTACACTGTTAAATGCAGAGGAGAGAGCGGATAGGTGGAAAGAATATACTGAAAGCCACTATGATGGGGAAGATTTGTATGATGTCATAGAAGAAGAAACAGGATTTAGAAGACATAGGGGATCCAGTAACATAGGGGATCCAGTACTACAACCAGAATTTAAATGAGCTTTGGAGGACTTAAGAACAAATAAATCAGAAGGGATGAATAATATTCCATCAGAATTACTCATATCATTGGGGAAAGTGGCAAAAAACGACCATTCACGTTGGTGTGTAGAATGTATGAGTCTGGCGACTTATCATCTGATTTTCGGAAAAATATCATCCACACAATTCCGAAGACTGCAGGAGGTAACAAGTGCAAGAATTATCGCATATCAGCTTAACAGTTCATGAGTCCAAGTTGCTGACAAGAATAATATACAGAAAAATGGAAAAGTAAATTGAGTATGGGCTACATGACGATCAGTTTGGTTTCAGAAAAGGTAGAGGTACGAGAGAGACAATTCTGACGTTGCGGTTGATAGTGGAAGCAAGACTAATTAAAAATCAAGACACGTTCATAGGATTTGCGACCTGGAAAAAGCATTCGACAATGTAAAAGGACGCAAGATGTTCGAAATTCTGAGAAAAATAGGGGTAAGCTTTAGGGAGAGATAGGAATATGCAGTATTTACAAGAGCCAAGAGGGAATAATAAGAGTGGACGACCAAGAACGAAGTGCTCAGATTAAAAATGGTGTGAGACAGGGATGTAGTCTTTCCCCCCTACTGTATTCTGTACATCGAAGAAGGAATGATGGAAATAAAAGAAAGGTTCAGGAGTGGAATTAAAATTCAATGTGAAAGGATATCAGTGATACGATTCACTGATAACATTGTTATCCTGAGTGAAGCGAAGAAGAATTACACGATCTTCTGAACGGAATGAACAATCTAATGAGTACATAATATGGATTGAGAGTAAATCGAAGAAAGACGAAAGTAATGAGAAGTAGCAGAAATGAGAACAGAAAGAAAGTTAATATTGGGACTGATGGCCACGAAGTACATTAAGTTAAGTATTCGTCTACCTAGGCAATAAAATAACTAATGACGGACGGAGCAAGGAGGACATCAAAAGCAGACTATCAATGGCAAAAAGGGTATTCCTGGCCAAGAGAAGTCTACTAGTTTCAAACATAGGCCTTCATTGAGGAAGACATTTCTGAGAACGTACGTCTGGAGTACAGCATTGAATGGTAGTGAATATGCTGGAAAACCGGAACAGAAGAGAATCTGTGGTAGTGAAACATGGACTGTGGGAAACCTGGAACAGAAGGGAATCGAAGCATTTGAGATGTGGTGCAACAGACAAATGTTGAAAATTAGGTGGACTGATAAGGTAAGGAATGAGGAATTTCTTCACATGAGAGGAAAGGAATATGTGGAAAACACTGATAAGGAGAAAGGACAGGATGATACGACATCTGCTAAAGGCATGAGGGAATGACTTCCATGGTACTAGAGGAAACTGTAGAGGGAAAACAGTGTACAGGAATACATCCAGCAAATAATGGAGGACGTAGGGTGCAAGCGCTACTCTGAGATGATGTTGGCACAGGAGAGGAATTCGTGGCGGGCTGCACCAAACCAGTCAGAAGACTGACGGCAAAAAAACAAGAAAGAGCGGGTGCAGGTCCAGATATTTTTATATGTGGTACCTTGATAGGCACATACGTCAGTGTGTTCGTTGTTTTCTTCTCTGCACCGAGCGAGGTGGCGCAGTGGTTAGCACACTGGAGGACGACGGTTCAATCCCGTCTGCAGCCATCCTGATTTAGGTTTTCCGTGATTTTCCTAAATCGTTTCAGGCAAATGCCGGGATGGTTCCTTTGAAAGAGCACGGCCGATTTCCTTCCCAATCCTTCCCTAACCCGAGCTTGCGCTCCGTCTCTAATGACCTCGTTGTCGACGGGACGTTAAACACTAACCACCACCACCTTTTCTTCTCTGCTCAAATAGTCTTCCCACAAACACGTCTCAAACTTTATGACCTGATGTTTTCTGCACGATCGTACTGCACCATTAAGTGGATTATGCCTGTCATTATAAACCAACCGTTTTGCGTCAACATGTCCACATCCCTACACCTAACCTGCTGCTGAGGGGAAAATAAGCATTAACAGCTTTGTCTTGTCACATGTACTTGGAGGTACTAACCAATCTAAAAACATACTTCTGATTTCTATAATTATTAGTCTGCACATAACGTAAGTACTGATTTAGTGTTGTTCAGTACACAGTCCTCACTCAACAACAGAAATATCTGCCCTTATACCTGTTATACCTTGCATGTCATAGATCTGTCATGTTTGACATATGACTCAAAAATGTTTATTTTTACACGTTATTATGAAAGACGTGGAATGTAACACAATCAGCGTAGCTAATAGGGTACTCAGTGTCATCATCTCTTCACTTTCAGGAAAAAGATTAACATTTCTGGAACCTGAGTTTCTTCCAGTGTATAAAGTTTCCAAATAATTTACGGGAATCCGGCCAGGTGACGTTATCGGCAAGCACCGATATTTCGACAGGTGCGCACCCTGTTTTTGCTTTTAAAAAAAAAGAAAGAAAGAAAGAAAAGGAAAGCACAAATGCAACGTGCAACGGGAGACCACCGGGCACGGAAATTTAAAAACGCTATTTGTGTGGCATATGCTGAAAGACGACACACACATATACACAGACACATTCAAACTGTAAACACTAGCGGCACCACTCAACCACTGGTTATCTATGGCATAAATTGTCAATGGGTGAGGTAAAACTGACTCTGTCCCTCTGTTGTTTGGCCAGGGAGAGAGCAAGATTACATGCAGAATTTAAGCAAAATCCTCGATCTCTATTCATAACGTCACTTGCTAATTTTATCTCAACTGCTGTGTTAATAACACTGTCCCAATAGGTGGAAGTGCATGCCACAATCTACGTGATGTTATTTTCCATGACAGGTGCCAAGGCAATGTTCTGCAGTAACAGATTTTCTCAACTATTGTAAGCGTGTGTCACCCTCATGCTCAGTAGACACGTCGTTCACGGTTCTGATGGTCTGACAAACGTTTGACACACATTGTTCAGACCCTAAGAGACCCACTTAGACATATGTTTTATTGAGTGACACTGAATGTCGTTTTGATCTAATGATGACGTTATACAAGGTCCCATCACATTAATCTGACAAACTGTCAAAAGCCAACCTTTGAAGGTACCGACATTGACGTAGAACCTGACGACTCCACTGCCCTGACCATCTGTACTAGGTTTCATGGTTAAGGATACATGGCACAATAAAACCTGATCGAGGCGGTTGCTCAGATCCTTGACTGGATTTAAAAATGGGGTTGTTTAGTGGTCAGGGGAGTGTAGTAAGCTCATCAGGGTGCTCTTCAAACCACACATTCACACTGAAAGCAGTGTGACATGTTGCATTGTCTCGCTAGTAGATGCCACCATGCCAATGAAACACAAACTGCATGTAGGGTTGGACATGGTCCCCGAGGTTAGATGCCTATTAGATACGTACTTCTGTTGATCCATTGCACCTTCCAAAATGACAGTATCGCCCAGGGAATGCAACGAAAATATTCCCTATAATGCTCCCTCCTCCAGCCTGGATCCATCAACGATTATTGCAGTGCCACGCAGGCCAATGGCTATCCATCTGATGCAGCATAAAACGTCATTCATGTGAAAAGGCCACCTGTTGCTACTCAGTCGACGCCCAGATGCGGTACTGACCCACGAAATTCTGGCCTTCATCATCGGTGAACAGCAGTTGGCACGGGTGTAAGAACCAGGGACCTGCTGTGGAGTCCCATACACAGCACTGTTAGCTGATCGGACGTTGAGGAGACATTATTGGTAGCCTCTTGGTTCACCTGGGCTGTCAGTTGCACAGTTGCAGGTCTATTCGCCTCTGTAACTACCGTTCAACCATCATCTACTGCCCATGGTGCACCACAGTTGTGTCGGAGTCAGTTTTGGCTAGCGACATATTGTCGTGCACGGTGTACTTTAACCGAGGTGTCATGCGAACAGTTTACAAGCTTAACTGTTTCGGAAATGCTTCCGCACTTGACCTGAAAGCCAATGATAGAGTTCTTCTGGATGTTAGACAAATTGCTCCGTTTCCACATTACGATAACGATATTGACGTATCCCCCCAACATGCGTTGTATGCTCTTCACTGCTACTGCCGCGACCTGCCGTCTGTGAGTGGTTATGGCGTCCATCATAGACGGTGGTCACATTATGGTGGCTGGACTGTGTATGTGCTTGATGAGTTCTATTACTCCCTGGCAGCAGAATTTTATGCAGAGGGACTGTAAACTCATCAAGAGAGAAATGCATTATTCTGAATCATGATTACGTAGCTAAGAAATAAGTTCACGGGGCAAACTAAGTCATCCTCTTAAAAGAGCGCAGTGGTCGTTTTGGATGGCTTACAATTGAGTTGTACTGGTATCTGGTCATTACGTGATCCTCCACCAATGACGTTAAGTCATGATCGTGAAGTGGTGAAGTGGTGGATGTGTTCAATCTGTTGATAACCTTGAATCAAAGCAGCAAGAACTGTCAAGATGAAGACATGTCAGAATGACGGTAAGGAGCTTTTGTGTTTGGCACTGGCGTTATCACAGTAGTAACACCGGTTCTCGCCACATCACCAAAGAGCTGTTGGGCTTGGCTAGCACTTGGATGGGCCAGTGTCCGGGTCTGCCGAGCGCTGTTGGCAGTTGGGGTGCACTCAGTCCTTATGAGGCCAATTGACAAGCAAACTGTCTCAGAAGTAGCTGTTCCAGTCAAGAAAGCTGACAACGGCTGGGAGAACAGTGTGATGAACACGTCTCTCCATATCTGCATCCTGTGACGGTAAGACTGGCTCTATGATGGTGAGTTCGTGAGCGCATATCGAAGAGAGCACACGTGCACCTTGTGCCTCTCCCTCCTGCTGCGATCTTTTTGGTCGGTTTTTGCGGTAGTTGTGTTATTAAAATGATATTTCTCAATTCCAAGTACATGTGTTGCATTATTGTTTACGAGTGCTGGTTTGATCACAACAATTTCGATGTGTAATTAGAGCATAGAAGTATTTTCCATCAGTTGTGTTAGCGTGTATTGGTCTTCTTAACACTCCAGTGATGTGCTGCCCTATTCCTTCGTAATATGTAGAAGCTACATGGCAGATATACCAAGATGACCTGTCAGGGGCAGCGGAATACGATGAAGGAGGAATAAAGATACCATTTATTTGAACTTCGAGCACCAGGGTGTTTGTCTAGCAATGCAGTGGGAGGCGTCTGTAGAAATTCGTCGACGAACAGCTATAGACACAGTCCGCAGCTATATGCTTACGGGTAATACATTTACTAAACTCTATCCAACATCATCTCGTCATTTGAACACATTTTCTTCATCTACATCTACGTGGATACTCTGCAAATCACATTCAAGTGCCTGGCAGAGGCTTCATCGAACCACCTTCACAATTCCTGACAAAAATAAATATAGTTCCTTCCACTCCAACCTTTGTCCTGACAGCTAGCAGGTGAAGGGATCATTCTGTGTAGAGTTTATTTTGAGTACATCTGCCTATAGTTTGGAGCCATATTGCGAAATTTGAGCTGTGTTGCGATTTTAGGCGCTTCTTCTGTAGCGCTTGCATATAGATGTGTAATTAGGCTTGATTGTTATGATTAATTGCGTAATTAGGGGCGATATTTACTTCTTTTCCCAAGTAAAATAAACAAAGTACACTAACCTAACATTCGTCTCCTGCAGGTGACAGTTTCCCTGGGCAGGGAGGTGACCTTGGGTTTTTACATCCAGAAAAACCGGGATTCGAGTCCTAGAAAGGGCACCACCATTTTAAATTTGCTGCCTATTCCAGGGTGAAGGGTCGAATGGGACGTAATTAAAGTCTTGATACAGAGAAATGACTACCATTTTTTGAAATTCCCACCGATTTTTGTATTTCCCGCCGAAATTCCAAATTCCAACCAAGAAGGCATGTGGGGGGGGGGGGGGGGGGGGGGAAGGGATGGGGCGGGGACCCATGAACCCGGCGGGAAAAATCCATGACATCATCCGGGTTTGGAGGTAATTGATTGATCAGTTAATTTGACACCAATTTGGTATCAGAACGCATAGGAACCCCATTACCCTACTAACGCCACAGTGCAACCATCCGTTATATCTTCCACGTATGACCCTAGTCTACTGTACAGGATTCTGGATAAAAACTAACACAGCACATTCAACAAAGATATCCCTCTGTAGTTAGATCAGCATGCCCTGTCCGCTTTCTAATGTATGCACTGCCAATCTACTAGAACTATTTTTTAGTGCTGATTAGACAGATACGTTTATGTACCCACTTGTGTAAAGTAATGTCTCCCTTCTTCAGGAGTTCCGCAACGCAATTATTCCATCATTTCCCGCACTCTTATTTGTGAAAAAATTACCAAATTTTTATTTTTTGTGGTGAACGGGTGAGGGTCGGAACTACACGATGCTCGTACTGACAGATGGTCGGTGCGACGCATTTAGCGGACGGTCAACGATCGCCTTTGGTCTCCTTTCCTACCACCATTATTAATGTAATTGTAACTTAAATCAAAGAATATTACATGCAAAGTCTGTACGAATTTCTCTCTTGTAACGTTTATTCTTCATGTGTTATCTGATACCATAAGGTTGTCTGTCCTGTAACTTAGTAAGTCTGTGTAACATTGGTCATGATAGATTACTTAATTGTGAAGATATATGAATGTAAAGTGTGAAAATATATATTTTATTGATGCAGTGTGAAATAAAATATGTCGTCCTAATAGAATAATTTGACAGATTTTCGACATTTCATGGCAAGCTTTAAAAGATGAATTAATCAAAGAAATTTTTTATACAGTTTTGAGATAAGAAGTAATCAAAGATAATATTAATGTACCATTAATATGGAAATGTTTAAGTCAAACAGTGCGTAAACTTCGCAGAATGGAGACTTCCGTGTCAACAAATATTAAAACAATGAGGGAGAAAACTTTAAAATTAATTGTTTAGGAATATATTACTTACATGAAGTGGATATAAGCCTCTGACATGACAGATACTGAATTTTTCGTTCGTGTCTTTAAAATTTAATCGCTGTATTATTTGTTTCAAAAAGCTTATAAAATTAATTTTAAAATACCTACCTCATACAAGAAGTGCAAGCTTTTAAAATATTAAAAGTTTGTCTAAAAGAAAGAAAGAAACCTGTACAAATACTGAATGTTCTATATCAAGCTTATAGACAATAATTAACATATAGTCTAACTTAAACTGTACCTCAATCGTCCAATAGCAGTAAAATATGTCTAGTTGACTTTCTAGCATGGAATGAGTTAAAAAGTTTCATCTCTTTTTTCATCATCGGATTATACAGCCAACCGGTTCCAAGCTTCCATTTGATACACTGAACTAGGTTTCGACACCTACGAAGGGTGTCTTCATCAGAATGAAATTTTGATAAGCCATAAAATTACATTGCAAAAAAGTAATAGTCCCAATTTACAGCAACTATGCTCAAGTCAAAAATAAAATAAGCCTTTGCCACGTGTGCCTGGCTAGGAACATCATCATTGCTGTTTCCCAATGGAATTTTACGGTCAAAGTTTCATTCTGATGAAGACACCCTTAGTAGGTTATCGAAACTTAGGCCAATGTACCAAACAGTAATTTGCAACCGGTTGGCTGTATAATCCTATGTTCAATGTAGTATACGCTTGCTAAATAACAGCCATGTATAGAACTGTAATAACCCCACGCTGTTAACCTACGTCGCCGAGCAACTTAGATACTAAGAATACACATTCACGATAAAATGGTAAGAACGTGGGACTTCAAAGATAATAAATACAATACAGCGATTTATTTTCAAATAATACTACCTGAAATACGATGTCCGCAGTACGCAAGTACACGGTCACATAGCGATGTGTGATGGAAAGGTGTCCCAGCAAGAATTTCGCAACGTGTCTGCAAGAACAAGATGTACATCTCAGCGCTATCGAACACGGCGTAACGACAGCGGTTGTAAAGAGTTCCTAACCGACGGGGAGGGAGACGGACGTCTAGCATTGTCATTGGCAGTTGCTTACAAATATGACAGGAAGTTTATAAAAGAAAACATAGTCCGCTGTAGGCTGTAATGTAAATATTTATTCCTTGAATAGTGTGATTGGCTAATTTCGACCGTAAGTCCTTTTCAAGCGCCGTCATATCACCTTTTGCAGACACTTCTTATTCTACCGCACACACTCATTCAACTTCAGCATCTTTATTCAGATAAGTTGGTATTTAATTACATTATCGCATGCTGTACAAGGCAAAGTCATTAACTTTTTTTTCTGTGAGGATCCAACCTCTAAATCTCTGTATGGAAAACTCAATCTCCCGACTGACTGACTCATTCACTGACACTCATCATCACCATGTCCAAACCACTATGGATAGAAACTAGAAATCTGCAGAGGGCGTTGATCTTCAGAAGGGACTTTTCGATATTCCATCCCTAAGGGGCTGAAATAGGGGTGAAAAGCTTTGTGAAAATATGTCGCTATTAAGGCTAAGACTACGAAAATTTGTATTTCTTCGTCAGAAATGCTTATTTCGACATTTTTGAAAAGATTTCTGAAAATAGATTATTAAAGAACAACGAAGGTCTTTTTAAAGCTACATCAGCGAAGATTGGTATTTGACTTCTCGGTTATAAATAAAAAAGTACGTGTTTCATAGTTTTTGGAAATTCAACCCCTAAGGAGGTAAAATAAAGGATGAACATTTTTGTGGAAATATTTTACTTTTGGAGCTAAATCTCCGAAAATTTGCATTTGGCTACTCTGTTAGAAATGAAAAAAAAATACACATTTCATTGTTTTTGGAAATTCAACCCTAAGGTAGTGAAATAGGGGGTGAAATATCTTATGAAACTATTTCATTGTGAAAGCATTTTTAAAACTAAATCTCTGAAAATTGGTATTTGGCTCCTTGGTTGGAAATTGAATAGCACGCACCTTGTCTCACCTACTATTGAAGACATTTCATATTGAACCATATTTATTCATTGAACTTCTGCAACTTTATCTAAATACGTTGGTATTTCATTACGATATTCCATGCCCTACTAGGCAAAGCCATTACAATTATATTTCTGTCAGAATCTATCTGTTAGGATTCATTAATGAGAGCATTTACATCGCAGCCTATAACGGATGATGTTTTCTTTTATAAAGTGTGTAGAAGTTGTTAATCCTCACAGAAACAGTATTTTTATGACTCCGCCTAGTACGGCACATGATAATATTACTACAGCATCGTATTCGGATAAAGTTAAATGAAAGTATACAGTTCAACAAGGAATGTCAGCAAAAGCTGCTTAAAATGACTTAGGTCGAAATTAGCTGATCACACAATTTACATAAAAAACATTTACGTTACAGCTTACAACAGACCGTTTTTTTCCTCTTTCATAAAGTATTTATAGGCTGTAGTTTTGCCTAGTACAGTACAGGATAATGTAATTAAATATGAACTCATGTGGAAAAGACGCCGAAGTTGTTATATACGGTTATATAAGGTGTCATATTGGACGTGTCTGCAAAAGAAGATTTAAATGACTTATGGTCTAAATTAGGTAATCGCATGATTTAAATGAAGAACGTTTACATTACAGTCTACAAAGGACCATGGTTTTTTAAGAAGCTACTTAGAGGATGCGGATTCTCAATGGAAAAAAAATTTAATGACTTTGCCTTGTACGGCATGGGATAATTTAATTAAAATTTGGATAAATCTGATGAATTTGAATGAATGTATACGATTCAATAAGAAATCTGTCAAAGAAGGCGATACCGCGCTGCTTGAAAATAGCTAATTGTCTAAATTAGTTAATCGCGCGATCTAAATAAAGAATATCTAACATTCCAGATAGAACGGACCATGTTTTCTTTCTACGGCTTTTAGAAGCTGTGGACCCTCACAGAAACAGCATTTTACCGACGGGAAGACATACCGTCAGTGCATAGAAATTCATTTCAGCCATTCTCCGATACCCAACAGAACACAGAGAAACGAACCGGATACAGTGGACGTTTGGAGTCGGGTGCCTCACAAAACGCCATTGTTTACAGCGACACGTAAATCTATGTGTCTTCAGTGAGCCAAAGAACGCACAAACAGAACAGTAGGAGTGAAGTGTGATATGGTGAGTCGCCAGCTTGTCTCTTGTGAAGTGAAGCTAGGCGACGAATGCCTCGATTGTCCAGTGATGCGTTTACCATCCTGTGTGTGTCTGTGTGTGTGTTTGTGTGTGTGTGTGTGTGTGTGTGTGTGTGTGCTGTAGCATTTTGTGAATTTTTTTTTTAAGCGTAAATGGGGCCAACTCGTTCGGGTTACAGTGAACACGAAACAGAATGATTCTTTCGGCTTTCTCAGTTATTAAATGTTGTCCTTTCGTTCATTTCTATTGATGAGTATGCCGTGGACACACACCCCTTCCAAAATGAGAAGAGCCCAGTTCACAGGGCTGCCCGCAGACGTTCTGGTTTGACGAACAGTCAGGCACCGTTCCGCTCCTTGAGTGGCCCACTAAATAACCCGATCTTAATCCAATGTCTGTGATTCTCAAAATTAATCGTATAAAATATATATGTGACAACTCAGAATAGCTGGAGAAACGTAGCAGTTAACATCTTCGCAATTTGACGTCCTTGTGGGATGTAATTCAGTGATGGCTTCATCCGAATAAGACATCCCTGAAGAAATCTGTGGATCTTTATCATCGCCGAACTGAGGTCATCACCAAGGAGTGATATCTCCCAGGGCTGATTAACTTTTTGCACGGCGTGCTTAGAAAGACATAATTTTAAGATTTTTCTAATATACCTTGATTTGACTATTTCGTTATTGTATTTGTAGCTTAACACACATTATTTTTGGATAACTCTCATAGGAAAATAAATGCCTGCGATTTTATCTCTGCATATATATTAATATGCAGCTCCAAGTTACTGTGGTGACGGATCGAAGCCACCGTTTATAATACAAGATTCACATCACAAACAATTTAAATGAGGATTGGATTTACAAGCGACAGTCAATGGACGTACCCCAAGAAATAATGGAAAAGAAAGGAAAATTGGTTCATTGATGAAGGAGCTTCAGTATGTTTCTCTCATATTCTTCGGGAGCTACAGTACGTTGTCTAAGATGACAGGTACGAAATAACCATTTGTACAGCCTGTGTATTGGTTTACTTTGCAGACGTCGCTGACAAAAAAAGAGAGACATTCCAAAAACGTCTGCTGAAATCCTGCGAAAGCATTCGATAGCATATGGAGATGTTAGAAACAGCGATAGTACGTGATGAGAGGAGTGTATGAGTTGTGCTAGCAATCGGAGAGGATTTCGAACATTGGTTACTCGATTACATGTAAACTATTGATTCATTAATAGCCAAAAACCAATATTAATCACCGTATGTTTATCAGGTTTTTTATTGTTTTCTAGTGATGAATCAGTCCCAAAATCAGAAGTATTTCCCATATACCAATCTACGGAGAAAAAGCTGCCTCTTCTGGTAATGGATGATAACGACTTCAACTTGTGGCCAAATCCAATCATGCCTGCTCTCCAACTTAACCTGAGAAGAGGAAATAACTGCTCCAACGATCAGGAGTCCAGTGTACATCTTGGAGTGCCCACTGAAAACTCTCCTTCAATGACTGGAGGGCACAACACACCAGTTGCTCGCCTCACACACCAACCGCCCTAACAAACCGCACTGCGCTCGGTCCTCAACGATGAAGTTACTTCCGGTAGCCGCCGCAAGGCCGAGCAGTACATGCGATGGGATCGCCGTCCTATTCCGAACTCCCGGCAAATATCGGTCATCGCCGTTCAATGCTGTTCACGTACATCGCCAAGCTGTTCGGACTCTGATGCACCACGGGTAGCGTTATCGAAGACGCTACAGCCATGCGACAGTTCTGGAGACGTCGGAAATACAGACCGACTGACGCAGTACTGGGGAAACTTGGGTACGATACCGCAAATGACAGAGGTCATACTTTATCAGTATCTTCCGGTTCGTCCTTTGAACGTAAACCTACAAACCTATTGTTCTAGGGCTTAGATTGTTTATCCCAATCGACACAGCCGACAGAAAATACTAGCTTACAAATTAATAATGAAGTCATAAAATTAGCTGATAGCTTTCTTTTTAGATCAGATGAAGACAATGATTGGGTGTGTAAGGATACCATTATCGATGCACTATTAAAATGTTCGATATCGGCGGCTCATTTTCTTACGGTATTGTTGGTTCTAGAAGGCCCGATGCAATGACTTCACAAGGATAAGACATGATATCTCGCTCTAACTGTACGGTTAGAGCGAACAGTCATTTCTTGTCTTTGTGTGGTCATCGGGTCTCCCATAAACATTTCTATTTTATACATACGAGGTTTGGAACTTTAATAGCGACAACTATTTATTTACAGCTCGTACAAAATAGACACATGTTTCAAAGTTTTACTGACCTTCAAAGTAGCCACCAGAATTGTGTATAACCCGTTGCTAGCGATGTGGAAGTTTTAGGATACTCTTAGCAGTGCCAGTTGTGTTGATAGTTCGAGCGATGCGGTCCGTTGCCCGACGAATTTGTAGCAGTTGTGAAGCGAATGCCGTGAAGTGTTTCCTTCAGTTTAGAAATCGCGTTGAACTTACAAGGGCATAAGTCAGGGGAGTGCAGTAGGTGGTGTAGCAGCTTAGCAGCTTAGCAGCCCCATCAGTCAAACAAATCAGTAACAGCTTGCACTGTACGTGCTTGAGCATTGTGCTGCAAAATGATGGTCACGTACTGAAAAAAGTGTCATCACTTCTGTCTTTAAGCTGGTCGTAGGTTGTCTTCCAAAAATGAACAGCATAAAGAAAGAAGTGGTGACAACTTTTGCAGGATCTGAACATCATTTTTTAAAAAATGTTCAAATGTGTGTGAAATCTTATGGGACTTAAATGCTAAGGTCATCAGTCCCTAAGCTTACACACTACTTAACCTAAATTATCCTAAGGACTCCCAAGGGAGGACTCGAACCTCCGCCGGGACCAGCTGGAACATCATTTTACAGGACAGTGTGCGGATGCAAGCTGTTACTGATTTGTTTGACTGATGGGCCTGCTAACTCGATTTCTAAACTGAAGAAAACTCTTCACGGCATTCGCTTCAGAACTGCTACAAATTCGTCGGACAATAGACCGCGCCGCCCGAACTGTCAACACAAATGGCACTACTAAGAGTGTCCTACAACTTCCACATCACTTGCAACGGGTTATACACAATGCTGGTGACTACTTTGAAGTTCAGTAAAACTTTGAAACACGTATCTCTTTTGTACGACCTGTAAATAAATATTTGCCACTATAAAGTTCCAAACCTCGTAAAATAATAGTTATGGCTATTGCATATATGTGCACTGGGGTAAATATATGTTAATGTTTACAACGAAAGCTACAGTTTCAGAGTGGACAATGTAGACCGAAACCAGTCATCATAAACAAAATTTTTGAATGCAGCTGTGACAGAAACTGGAAAAATTAAAAAATAGTGTATCTGATTATTTTCCACAGAATTACAGCAACGAGTTATAATATTCTAAATACATCATTTTTTCTGTCATGTAGCTAACGTGTTTAAATCACCTGTGTACAAATCATTTTATGTTAAATTTCTCTCAATTTTAGTCAGGAAGACAAAGATGTTCAATATTTTAGAGGCGGATGCAACGTACTGTAACATAAGTACCTGCGTCACGTGCTGCCCTGGTGGTGGAATGCTCATTTAAGCGAAATATTCAAATGAGTGCAACTTTTCCTGAAATCACAGTTGTAGGAATCCTTCAAATGAACTGCGGACAAGAAGTAAAGTTGCTAGTATCACACAGCGACAAGTTTCGTCATAGCGTATTAGAAGGCACATTGAGTTGCGCATTCAGGAAGTGGGCAACCCTTTGAGGGCCTCAGATGAACATTCCACAGCCAGAACTCCCATATTAACACAGCCAGTTGTGTACCTCACGTTGCATCCAACTCTGTAATTTTGAAGGTTTCTAGTTCGTTAGCTAAAATTGATATAAATGTAATATAAATTAATTCGTACACATCTGGTTTAAGTACGTCAGGGACAAGAAAGAAAAAAGTGTTCTATTTAAAAATTATACCTTGTTGCCGTAACTCTCTGGAAAATAACTAAATAAACTGTATTCAAAATCCTGCAGAAAGATTCATGTTATTGACGTGTTCCTTTCACTTATTATTCTATTAGTTACAGAGAAAAATACGTTACCTGAAACATCTTGCATACCTGAAACAAGGTGTTTTAAAAAATAATATTTGGAATATTCAGAATTCAACAGCAAAGTTCATAGGTTTCTTTTATAAATAAGAGAAAACCAAGACCTTTATCAGAAATTTGCAACATAATTGTCACTGAATAACAAAATCCCTGCGCCTCCACAGCAACTTACTTATCTTTACTTCAGAAAATAGGACATGAGTCAACGTTTATGTCATTTTCAACCGTCTCGACTTCATAAATAAAAGTATGAATCGCAGTAGTTCAGTCACATGGATTTATCAAGAAAAACACAGCGGTAAACACAATTAGATACTGTGACCTTTTATACCTCTACGTACCTCTACGTATATATAAAGATAATAGGGCCTCACAAAGCACACACACACACACACACACACACACACACACACATACACACACACACACACACACACACACATGAAGTGCACTACCACCGTTAGTGCTCTTTCCTAAGTACAAAGCGAACCACTTTGTTCAGCTAGTATGTATTTGAAAGCCTCCTCGTTTAGATACCGCTTTTACTGAAACAGTCATATCACAAATATTTGTTTTTAATTTCTATATTAAATATAGAGATGAATTTTTAGTCCCATTCCGGGCCCTGATGATACATTCAAAGAAGTGTAAAATTTCTTTTTCAAGGTTTACTGCACCAAAATTTATCTGCAGTTACGCGTGAGTTCGGCACATCCAGTGATGTGAGGATCATCTATACCTACGTGCGTTGGTTCCGCCTGGTAAACAGTGCTTCGTTTTAATGAAGACAGCAGGACAGGAACTCCATTAAAAATAATGGCGTTCGAATTGTCTGATGAGCTGAGACAAGCACAGCTTGAATTCTCCGTATGCCATTAGAATCGATCACAGAGCCTCCAGCGCTGCCATTTCCTGTCACGGTCTTTCCTGCTGGACGTGGCCTCGTTTTCTGGAAAACGATACGACTGCGAGGTGAAAATCGGATATCTCAGTCTGTACAACAATAATCGTACCTATCACATGCGGGAAAAACTACAGATTGAAAATGGTTCAAATGGCTCTGAGCACCATGGGACTTAACTACTGAGGTAGTCAGTCCGCTAGAACTCAGAACTACTTAAACCTAACTAACCTAAGGACATCACACACATCCATGCCCGAGGCAGTATTCGAACCCGCGACCGCCGCGGTCGCGCGGTTCCAGACTGTAGCGCCTAGAACCGCTCGGCCACTTCGGCCGACGCTACAGATTAAAATGATATCCTACAGAACACATTCCCCTTATTACACTCTTGTGAGATTTACATTGAATGTCACTGAATGACAGATCAGGCGCTGGTTGCCCACCCATGGTGTGTGGCACGCTGTATGACTTCCATTAATTCTGCCACTTCCACCTGAGCATTTCCATATGGTATTGGCTAGCGACTAAAGAAGCCTCGCTATCGAATCCAACTGGGTCTGTATAAGCCCTGGGTCACAGTCCACCATGTCAACAGTTGTCCTTCCATAGTTCGTTAGTCCAGTGGCCAACCTGCCAATGCCCAGCCACAAAATATTTCTGACATTGTGGCTGATGGCACTACCTCTGGAAGAGCTGTGCACGCTCACACTTACAACATCTTTCGTCAGTAGATAAATTACCTCGCCCACAAAGCTCTTCAGTCGCTATATTTTCTCTTGCTCCGTAGCTATCCTAAAGACAGCGTTCAAATCTTCTGAAGTACCTGCCCGAAATCTCCCCGACATATCAAGAGGCAAGCCGCTCATGAAAGTGTCCAAGCTCTATGCTGTGCTTCCTGTAGGATAACGTCATTCGCATCATCACTTCTCATTAGCTTGTGAGTATGCCCATCGTCCTTTCTTTCCTATCACTGAAACTTTCTACTGACTGATTGTGCTTCTGTACCATTCCACTCAAGTGCCCCTGAAAAATCTTCGCATTCTTCTGTTTCCTATAGCATTGCTTGATCACTTCTCCAAAAACTCAAATGTCAGTGCATTTTTCAAATTCTCATTATACCTCTCAAATACTTTTGCCTACCCCATCATTGTAAGATGTAAAACTCAAACTTTGGTGCTACCTCCATATCATCATTTTCAGATGGCTTGTCAGAAAAGGCAATAATCAAACTAATGGCTGCTTTATCCATCCACACAGTAGATGGCACCCCACCTTCTATCATGGCACTCATTTACATGTGCATCTCTGCCATATCCGCCAACAACTGCACTGCCTCATTTATTAACAGCTTAATCGACTCCTATCTGGAAACATCCTGCGATCTGGATTCTGTCACTATCATGTCTTTATCCTCAATACGCAATAAATATACGAAGATCACCAGGACAATACCCACTCGCAGTCACAAGCTACTACCCAACAACTAAGCGTGAGTATTGGGGCAAGGGTTGTACGGGGCTACTCTGCGTTGTTGCCAGGTGTATCCAATATGGCGACTATTAGGTCATCCAACATGGCGTCATGTACACTTGGCAACAGCGCATCACATCATCCAAGATGACGGCGATGACGTCATTCAAGATGGCGGATTTTGGTGGGAAGTTTGATTTTGGCAGGAAAGTGCCAAAGAAAATTGCGGGAAGGTAGCTCACTTGGCCTACCTCCACTAACCTGTCACCTGACCGCCACTTCCTCCTATTAACTGGTGCCAATTTTGAATTTTGGCAGTAAACAAAGGTCACTTGGGGTTTCACTGCTAATCTAAGAAAATAGCTCAATAGAAAGGACACGTGTACTATCCTTAGTCACCTGACCACCACCTCCTCCTAAGGCTAATGCATCATACCATGGCTATCTCTACTAAGCTAAGAAAATTGCGGGAAGATAGTTCACTTGGCCTTCCTCCACTAACCTAAGTCACCCAACCGCCACTTCTTCCTGTGAACTAGCACCCAGTTTGAATTTTGGTGGTAAACAAAGGTCAATACACATATCTGTACTAAGCGTGAAAGAAAGGACACTTGTACTAACCTCAGCCACCTGACCGCCACCTCCTCCCAAGGATTTGTGGGGAAAAGACTTGGAATAAGTCTTTATTTAATCATATTCATGCAGTACGGCCATCCAGTGTGTTCATCACGAGTTCCAGACTCCAGCTGACTTAGTACACAGCGCCACCACCAGAGGGCGCTCTCATCTGTGGCGTAATCCAAGATGGTGGCATACATTGTGTTCACCATGAGGCCTAGTACATATTGACACCGCCAGAGAGCGCTACCATGGACTTGGAATGAATTTTCACGAATGCCACGCCCACCTGGCTTTGGAAAGAAATAGGTAGTCTCCACAATGATCCTCAGCCAACTGCCACGTCCCCTTACCAACACATTTTGTTGGCCTAACATACACTAACATGCACTAACGTGCACTAACATGTACTAATGTGCACAGTGCATGATGTCATCCAAGATGGTGGGGGGAAATGGTGGGAAAACGACTCTGCCTATGATGGACATAAGTTTTTATTTTGCAAAAAATGACTCCACCACAAGATATAGACTCCAACTGACTTAGTACACATTACTGCCACCAGAGGGTACTGTCATCCCTCCTGTGACCTAATCCCAGACGGTGGTCTGTAGGGGGAAAATTGTGTGAAAATGATTCAGGCTGTGCTGGGCTGCTGGAAGCTGTGGCCGAGCGGTTCTAGGCACTTCAGTCCGGAACCACACTGCTGCTACAGTTGCAGGTTCGAATCCTGCCTTGGGGACAGATGTGTGAGATGTCCTTAGGTTAGTTAGGTTTAAGTAGTTCTAAGTTCTAGGGGACTGATGACCTCAGAAGTTAAGTCCAATAGTGCTCAGAGCCATTTGAACCAATGCAGCACAGTGATGTGTAGACACACTCAGTACTCGTAAACTGTCCAAATAGCACATGGCACAGCCTGCAGGCCCACTCGCAAAATAATGCAATCAACACGTGCAAGCACCGTCCCCTCACAGACTGTCCACTCGACCGCGAAGTCACACAGTCATCAGCTGTAAAACTACCCCTTTCATACTTTATTTCTGAGAAATTCTTATCCAAATACATGTTCACCTAGACGCAGGGGCTGATGTGATCTGGCGGGAGCGTGGCCGCAAGCCGCCACCAAACGCTAGTGAAGGTTGCATCTATTTTCAGGTATACAGCCACTTTTATACTGATGTCACAGATCTCCGGACAGCACTTGTCTTTACTGTTGATGACAGAGTTGCTACAAACCTTCGCAAAACCATCTAACAATGTTCTCAATCATATACTCATGTCACATGACTATGTAAAAAACAAGAACTTAGTTGACCTCGTGGAAATTTTATAGTGTCTCAGAAATAGTTTATGCTCGCTTTCTTGATGTCTCAGCTTGTCTGCACGAAAATTCTTACCCTAACAGAACCTTTTTACGAAAATAATGCAGAATAACCCACTCCATCACATATTACCCTTCCTGCTTTCAACATACGCAAATGTTCTCACCGCTATGTAGAGGCTCCTATATCCCAGCACAAAGGATGTGAATGAATCGACCATTATGATTGGCTCTTATCAAATTTACCCATCGAATTACTGATACCACCGATATCGAAGCGCTGTCCGCCTTTTTTTCCTTTTGCAGACGAGATTTTACACAGATCGCCATATTGCACTGACAATTAAATCATCCAAACTATCATACATATCGTCAAATACAGAAAGACTCTTACTCATTTACACAGCTCTCCCACTGAGGACAGGAGTTGAATATTAATCTGCGAAACTGATCTCCAACACAGCAATATATCACTGCGTACCCTGTCGATGTTGTAAACATACAATTCATATCCTCCGGCATACAAAATCATCCCTTTTACATCAGAGCACGCTCGTCTGACCCAAGTCACTCTCAGAACTGTTCTACAAATTCGAGATCTTTTTCCCTTGCCACAAACGCGTTACTGTTTCTGATCCGAACCTGATCGTTTTTCTACAGACATCCCTAGACTCAGGAATTACAAGAACCATTTTCGCGGTGCTTCTCGATATCAAGAACTAGGCAACATCCTGCCAATGGCTAGCGCAACTTAATTCCAAAGATATAGACTAGAAATTATCTCTCTGCAAACCCCAAACCTCAGCAAGGTGCAACGTGCTGTAAACCACTGAGTAACTAGAAACAAATAGAGAAGAGTGATATTTTCACTCTCGAATACCATTGTCTGTGATGTAACAGATTCCAAATCATTCCTATAATTTACAAGCCAACTAAGGTCTTTCCCATCTCTAGAGAACAGGCAAACGTGTCTTCCACATGCTAGATGCACACACCACAATCGATCTTCTCTCGACTAAATATAGGCGCGAAATATGTAGAAGCAGTCAACCAAACAATTTACATGGGATGGAATAACAGTCCAGCACAAATGCACCTCCATACACAATCTTCTCAAATTTCCACTTGATCACGAATGCCACCCAACACATACTAAGTATAAGTTCGCTATTCGGTCGTCTAGAGGATGGTAAAGTTAACTCAGATACATTCCTACACTCCAACACGCCTATGCATTCGGACGGTTGCTGCCGTTAATGGGAAACATGAAACATTCCCACCACAGGCCATGCATACACGGAGTTATTCCAGAAACCCGGTCACATATATGTTTTGTCATTCTACTTACAATTAAATGTTATGATCGCGGTCTCAATTGAACGGCATTCAACAATGAGCGAAGTTCAAATGGTTCAAATGGCTCTGAGCACTATGGGACTTAACATCTGTGGTCATCAGTCCCCTAGAACTTAAACCTAACTAACCTAAGGACATCACACACATCCATGCCCGAGGCAGGATTCGAACCTGCGACCGTAGCAGCCGCGCGGTTCCGGACTGCGCGCCTAGAACCGCTAGACCACCGCGGTCGGCAATGAGCGAAGTATCGGAAATACATCACCTTGACGGCTGTGGGTTTGGAAATTTAAATATCTTTACTGGACATACTGGACAAGTCTGAAAGTATTTGTATGGAGTGTAGCCATGTATGGAAGTGAAACATGGACGATAAATAGTTTGGACAAGAAGAGAATAGAAGCATTCGAAATGTAGTGCTACAGAAGAACGCTGAAGATTAGATGGGTAGATCACATAACTAATGAGGAAGTATTGAACAGGATTGGGGAGAAGAGAAGTTTGTGGCACAACTTGACCGGAAGACGGGATCGGTTGGTAGGACATGTTCTGAGACATCAAGGGATCACCAATTTAGTATTGGAGGGCAGCGTGGAGGGTAAAAATCGTAGAGGGAGACCAAGAGATGAATACACTAAGCAGATTCAGAAGGATGTAGATTGCAGTAGGTACTGGGAGATGAAGAAGCTTGCACAGGATAGAGTAGCATGGAGAGCTGCATCAAACCAGTCTCAGGACTGAAGACCACAACAACAACAACAACAATACTGGACATAGTCATTTCCTTTACACAAACACAAACATTATAAACCTGATGATCAAATTCGAACATATCACGCACCCACCACTACTACTAAGTATAATACTTCTTCAATAACTGATTGCCTACGATACAAAATAATACAGACCGAAAATCAACGATGGATGTGCATGTCTCTCAGGTTTTTCTTGCAAGTGTTACCACTGTGTCTTAGAAAGAGAGACATAACCGGCCATATATTAAAGAAAAAACCCGATCCCAACAACTACTGCCTGTTACTGTTACCAGCAATCTTGGTTCTGCAGATGCACACAAGTATCCAGGTTAAAAGCTGCATCCGCTTTACATATTGAGGTACTACATTACCTCTGAATGAGGTTTCTTTTTTTTTTCGGGAAAATACTGTATCGGTGATCATAGGAATGTGTATTATCAGCCCACAATACAGCGTCAGGATAAAATTACTGCATTTTGAAAGTGATTCAGCTAAGGAACATAGTATGTAAGCGGTATTTGCAACTCCCTCATACCGCTCCCAACTAGATAATTCTATAGTATTTGTAGCGCATTCTGTATTGATACCATATCAGAGGTGCTGCAGTATATCCACTGAGCTATAGGCGATGACTGATTGAGGGAACACAAACAGCAGTAGTAGGTGATGTGCTGATTGAGGTCATAAGAAGAAAAATGTACACTAGCTTCTCTGATCTCTAGTGTTGCGCTCTCCACTAGAAATTTTGCCCATGACTTGGAATCAGGTCTTTCCATTCAAGCACATACCTGCGTTGGGTCCTATCGACAATTTCCTTAATGATTACAACCACTACTCAGTCATATTTCTGGCGCTCTCATATCTCCAAATGAGTCACCTTCCTCGAACCTGTCTGATACAGTATAATTACAACCTGGTTTTATGCAGAGCCTACATATCTTGCAGCCGCGCCCATTTCTTTAGCTTCAAACATGTGATCGTTCCATTTTAAGTCGGAACTGAGCAGAAGTCGGACAAAGACACATCCACCACCTTCTGCAACCTGTGCAGAAACAGAGCAACCTGAGTTAGTGCGACGCGAGCATGTTTTGACCGTTCGATGGAAATGCGCACATTGTGGTATGTCTCCAACGTAGGTACAGATACTACAGATCTGCGCTCATTCAAATCTATCATCCCAACATGCTATCATCGTCATTCTCTACCCCCAAAACAGAGAAAAATTACGAACTATAGAAGCTCATCTGATATAGAAGTCACCTAGGCGCCAATGCTCGTGCGATGACGCATAGCTGTGGTGAGATCCAGTGCAGAGAAAGAGATTTCTCAATGCTTCCCCAGAATAGCGAAGCGTGCAGCCCGCCAAGCATTCCTGACGGTATACCCAGTCGATCACCGATTTCACATCTCAAACTGCTGCTGCTACTACCGCCTCTGTGGCACAATCAAAAATGGTTCAAATGGCTCTGAGCACTATGGGACTTAACATCTTTTGGTCATCAGTCCCCTAGAACTTAGAACTACTTAAACCTAACTAACCTAAGGACATCACACACATCCATGCCCGAGGCAGGATTCGGACCTGCGACCGTAGCGGTCGCGCGGCTCCGGACTGAGCGCCTAGAACCGCGAGACCACCGCGGCCGGCTCTGTGGCACAATCCTATTAAATATACAGGCACTGCAGAGGCGACTTTAAAGGTTGATCACCTATACACTAGGCAAATGATCGTATTCCACAGACCATACTAAATCGCATGAGATGCCCCCTCTGGTCCTGTTTAGTTGTTTGAAACACTGTTTTCTAAGACGCTTTTGTACAATACCAAACATGTCGTTTTTCTGACATGACTTCGAGGCCTGTGCCAAGTCAGACAGTAGCAGCCGACCGCGACAGACGCAGCAACAGATAAGTAAACCGCTTTTGTGACATTTACGAGTTTTATTATATCATCTGTGTGCTTTAATAGTTTAGTTTCTTGAGATTCTGCGTGTAAATTTAAAATGTAATAGCCACAGTTCTCGCATTTTCGTTTGCGTCAGAAAGTAAACTGATGTTGTGATATATTAAAAGTTCCTTATCAGGGGAAAATTAGTTTCACCTGAGTGCTTCGGTAGTTAGGTTCGTGAATATCTGCGTATTAATAGACACAGTTCGTGCGTTTTCGTCAGGGTCTGCATTAGACTTGCACAACACGTGCCGATAGTCCATTTATCTGCATAGTTTAGTTTTCTACGGTCTTTGTTATGGCCGGGGACTGCAATTGTTGTGTGCGGATGCGAGCCGAGTTGGTAACACTTCACTCTCAGCTTCAGGCTGTGATGGCTTCGGTTACACAGCTTGAGGCTGCAGTGGATGGGCACCACTGTTGTGGGCCTGCCGCCGGGATCCAACGGACGTCCAGCGCATCAGAGCCCTCCGATCGGTCCTCACCGGTGGCCAATGCAGTTACTGCTGGCGCTGAGGCTGATCCTCACCTGTGGTCGAGTGGGAGTCATTCCAGATGTGGAAAGGGTCCTCCCAGATGCCATGAAGAGCACAAGGTGCAGCCAACTGCAGGTGGTTGCTCACGTCGGTACCAATGATGTGTGTCGCTTTGGATCAGAAGAGATTCTATCCGGTTTCGGTCGGCTAACAGAAGTGGTAAAGGTTGCCAGTCTTACTTGCAAGATGAAAGCAGAGCTGACCATTTGCAGCATAGTCGACAGGACCGGCTGCGGACCTCTGGTACAGAGCCGAGTGGAGGGCCTGAATCAGAGGGTCAGACGGTTCTGCGACCATGTAGGCTGCAAATTCCTGGACTTGCGCCAAAGGGTGGTTAGGTTTCGGGTTCCGCTGAATAGCTCACGTGTCCACTATACGCAGGAGGCGGCTACACGGGTAGCAGGGGCTGTGTGGCGTGGACTGGGCTGTTTTTAAGATTAGAGGGTCTCGGGAAAACACAAGATGGGCTTCAGTCACAAAGGGTGCAGGCTGAACACAGGAAGAACATAGATACAGGAACCATTGGTATAACAGTTGTAAATTGTCGTAGCTGTGTTGGAAAAGTACCAGAGCTCCAAGCGCTAATAGAAAGCACTGATGCTCAAATCGTTATAGGCACTGAAACCTGGCTAAAGCCGGATATCAGCTCAGCCGAAATTTTTACGAAGAACCTATCGGTGTTCGAAAAAGATAGGCTAAACACGGTTGGCGGTGGCGTGTTTGTTGCTGTTAGAAGTAGTTTAACTTGTCGCGAAATTGAAGTAGATGCTTCTTGTGAGTTAGTATGGGCAGAGGTCATTGTTGGCAACCGGAATAAAATAATAACTGGATCCTTTTACCGACCTCCCGGTTCAGATGATACAGTTGCTGAAAGGTTCGAAGAAAACTTGAGTTTGATTTCAAACACGTACCCGACTCATACGATAATAGTTGGTGGTGACTTTAATTTACCCTCGATATGTTGGGGAAAATACATGTTTAATTCCGGAGGTACGCAGAAAATATCATCCGAAATTGTGCTAAATGGATCCCCTAAAAATTATTTCGAGCAGTTAGTTCACAGTAAACGGTTGTGAAAATACACTTGACCTCTTAGCAACAAATAATGATGAGTTAGTAACCAGCATTAAAACCGATATAGGGATTAGTGAACACAGGGTTGTCGTAGCGAGATTGAATATTGTAATCCCCAAATCCTCGAAAAATTAGCGAAAAATATACCTATTAAAAAAAGCAGATAAAAATTCACTTGACGCCTTCCTGAGAGACAATCTCTACTCATTCCAAATTAATAATATAAGTGTAGACCAGATGTGGCTTAAATTCAAAGAAATAGTATCGGCAGCAATTGATAGGTTTATACCAAATAAACTAACAAACGACAGAGTTGATCCTCCTTGGTATACAAAACGGGTTAGAACTCTGTTGCAGAAACAACGAAACAAACATGCCACATTTAAACAGACGCTAAATCCCCAAGATTGTCGATCCTTTACAGAAGCTCGAAACTTAGCGCGGAGTTCAATGCGAGACGCCTATATCAGTTTCCACAACGAAACTTCGTCTCGAAACCTGGCAGAAAATCCAAAGAGATCCTGCTCGTATATGAAGTATGTTAGCGGCTAGAAACAATCAATGCCTTCTCTGCGCGATAACAATGGAGATACTATCGAAGACAGTGCTGCCAAAGCAGATTTACTAAACACAGCCTTCCGAAATGCCTTCACAAAAGAAGACGAAGTAAATATTCTAGACTTCGAATGGAGAACAGCTGCCAACATGAGTAACGTAGAAGTAAATATCCTCGGAGTAGTGAAGCAACTCAAACCGCTTAATAAAAGCAAGTCTTCTGGTCCAGACGGTATACCAGTTAGGTTCCTTCCGGAGTATGCTGATGCATTAGCTCCATACTTAACAATCATATACAACCGTTCGCTCGACGAAAGATCCGCACCCAAAGACTGGAAAGTTGCACAAGTCACACCAATATTCAAGAATAGTAGTAGGAATAATCCACTAAATTACAGGCCCATGTCATTAACGTCGATATGCAGCAGAATTTTAGAACATGTATTGTGTTCGAACATTATGACTTACCTCGAAGCCGGCCGAAGTGGCCGTGCGGTTAAAGGCGCTGCAGTCTAGAACCGCAAGACCGCTACGGTCGCAGGTTCGAATCCTGCCTCGGGCATGGATGTTTGTGATGTCCTTAGGTTAGTTAGGTTTAACTAGTTCTAAGTTCTAGGGGACTAATGACCTCAGCAGTTGAGTCCCATAGTGCTCAGAGCCATTTGAACCATTTTTGAACTTACCTCGAAGGAACTGGTCTATTGACACACAGTCAACATGGGTTTAGAAAACATCGTTCCTGTGAAACACAACTAGCTCTTTATTCACATGAAGTGTTGAGTGATGTTGACAAGAGATTTCAGATAGATTCCGTATTTCTGGATTTCCGGAAGGCTTTTGACACTGTACCACCAAGCGGCTCGTAGTGAAATTGCGTGCTTATGCAATATCGTCTCAGTTATGTGACTGGATTTGCGATTTCCTGTCAGAGAGGTCACAGTTCGTAGTAACTGACGGAAAGTCATCGAGTAAAACAAAAGTGATTTCTGGCGTTCCCCAAGGTAGTGTCATAGGCCCTTTCCTGTTCCTTACCTACGAGGGCGGTTCACAAAGCAACCTCCGACTGGTCACAGTGCGGGTTGTGGGGGGAGTAGCGACGCCATCTGTGCGTTCACGCACTCAACAGGTCAGTCCGCATCAAGCCGTGGTCGAGTGAACGTCGTACCTGCGCTAGTTTAGTTTTTGTGGCAGTTTGAAATGTGTGCTGCAATAGAAAACCCCGCCAAATGTGAAGTGCGTGCTGTCATAAGGTTTTTTACAGCCAAAGGATATTCTGCAGCAGCTATTCATCGTGAGCTTTGTGCCGTGTACGGACCAAGAGCTATGAGTGAAGGAGTTGTCCGTGAATGGGTACGTTTATTTAAAAGTGGACGAGAAAACGTTCATGATGAAGAGAGGAGTGGTAGACCATCATTGGTGACTGACGAACTCGTTCAGACAGTTGATGCAAAAGTTCGTGAAAATCGACGTTTCTCAATGTCGGAGTTGTCTACTGGTTTTCCACAGATTTCTAAGACTCTCTTGTACGAAATAGTAACAGCAATATTGGGTTCCCGTAAGTTCTGTGCACGATGGGTGCCCAAAATTCTTACTGACCACCACAAAACTCAAAGAATGGCCTCTGCATTAGACTTTCTGTCACGTTATGAGGACGAAGGAGAACCATTGTTAAACAGAATCGTGACCGGTGACGAAACCTGGATTAAGTACATGAACCCTGAGACAAAAGAACAATCAAAGATGTGGGCACATTCAAATTCGCCTACCAAACCAAGAAAAGCCTCGCAAGATTTTTCTGCCAGAAAACTGATGGCAACGGTGTTTTGGGATGCCAAAGGGGTGTTGTTGATTGAATTCATGGAACCTGGTACGACCATTAATCAAGACGTGTACTGTGAAACAATAAAAAAGTTACGACGGACTATACAGAACAAACGCCGTGGTATGCTGACTTCCGGTATCGTTTTTTTGCACGATAACGCCCGTCCTCATTCTGCTCGCAGAACAACGGCCCTTCTTGAGTCCTTCAAGTGGGACGTTATCAACCATCCACCTTACAGCCCAGACCTGGCGCCAAGTGATTATCACCTCTTCATGCATTTGAAGAAATGGCTCGGGTCACAGCGGTATGATGACGACGAAGAGCTCAAAGATGCGGTCACAGGCTGGCTCCAGGCACAAGCGGGTGATTTTTATGCAGAAGGAATTTCAAAGGTTGTGAAGAGATACGATAAGTGCCTCAATCGCTATGGAGACTATGTAGAAAAATAGTGCAAAGATGTAGTTGTAAGATGTATATATTAAAATATTTTTATTGAACTTGGTGTATTTTTTTAAATCAACCGGAGGTTACTTTCTGAACGGCCCTCATATATAAGCAATTCGGGAGACGATCTGAGCAGCCGTCTTCGGTTGTATGCAGATGACGCTCTCGTCTATCGACTAATAAAGTTATCAGAAGATCAAAAAAAAACTGCAAAACGATTTAGAAAAAATATCTGAATGGTGCGAAAAGTGGCAGTTGACCCTAAATAATGAAAAGTGTGAAGTCATCCACGTGAGTGCTAAAAGGAACTCGTTAAACTTCTGTTACACAATAAATCATTCTAATCTAAAAGCGGTAAATTCAACTAAATACCTTGGTATTACAATTACAAACAACTTAAATTGGAAAGAACACATAGAAAATGTGGGGGGAAGGCTAACCAAAGGCTGCGTTATATTGGCAGGGCACTTAGAAAATGTAACAGACCTACTAAGGTCTTTTAGAATACTGCTGCGCCGTGTGGGATCCTTACCACGTAGGACAGACGGAGTACATCGTAAAAGTTCAGAGAAAGGCAGCACGTTTTGTATTATCGCGAAATATGGGAGAGAGAGTCTCAGAAATGATACAGGATTTGGGCTGGAAATCATTAAAAGAAAGAGTTTTTCGTTGCAGCGGAATCTTCTCACGAAATTCTAATCACCAACTTTCTCTTCCGAATGCGAAAATATTTTGTTGACACCGACCTACATAGGGCGGAACGATCACCACGATAAAATAAGGGAAATCAGAGCTCGTACGGAAAAATATAGGTGTTCATTCTTTCCGTGCGCTATACGAGATTGGAATAATAGAGAGTTGTGAAGGTAGTTCCATGAACCCTCTGCCAGGCACTTAAATGTGATTTGCAGAGTATCCATGCAGATGTAGATGTAGAAGTTCTAAACTGATATTAAGAAGTTCTGATACATGGCCTTTCGCAGGAAACTACACGTTGCACGATGTGAATCATATTCTTACGGCGAATGGCATAACACGCTACACATCGGCTTATTTTAAATAAAAGGCAGTTACAACAAAAGGAAATTGGAAGAGTTTGACGGCATTGGCGTAGGTTTCCAAACCACAGTCTGATGGTGATTCACGAGCTCTACATTCAGACTCGTCTCTCACATTGATGGAATAGCTAATGGCTCTGCGTTCCCTTTCGACTGATTCCTCATATCGCACTCATTTATGCGATCAATGTTTTGGTGCTATCCACTGCAGAAGGTGCTGTCCATCCACCAAAACTCTTTCCCCAACTCAAACAAGCGATATCATTCAATCATTATGTGGTAACCAACAGCATACTAGTGCACAGATGGGATGAAAAAGACACCATCGATGTATTCTGATAATAAGCATCACACTTGAGTAGTAAAGTTGTGAAAATTGACCTTTCGTTTCCACCAAAATTCAAACTTGGTGCCAGTTCATAGGAAGAAGTGGCGGTCGGGTGACTTAGGTCAGTGGAGGTAGGCCAAGTGAGCTATCTCCCTGCAATTTTCTTAGCTTGGTAAAGATAACCAAGGTGTGATGCATTATCCTTAGGAGGAGGTGGCGGTCGGGTGACTGAGGTTAGTACATGTGTCCCTTCTTTCGAGCCATTTTTTAGAGTAGCTGCGAAACCCCAAGTGACCTTTGTTTACCGCTAAAATTTAAATTTGGCGCCAGTTCATAGGAGGAAGTGGCGGTCGGGTGACTCAGGCTAGTGAAGGTAGGCCAAGTGAGCTATCTTCCCGCGACTTTTTTTTTGCTTAGTAAATATCACCTTGGTGTGATGCATTATCCTGTTGGCATTTGAACTTCCCACCATTTTTCTGGGGGAGGGGATGTGGCATTATCCTGCCAAAATTGAAACATCCCGCCAAAATCCGACATCTTGAATGACGTCATCGCCGCCATCTTGGATGATGTCATGCGCTGTTCCCAAGTATAGACGACGCCACCTTGGGTGATGTCATCGCCGCCATATTGGCTACATCTGGCGACACTGCAGAGTGGCCCCATACTGCCCTTGCCCCAATACTATCATGAACCACATTAACTCAGTAAAGCACCTAAAAGTTTGCTCCCTGGGATTGCCGCAAAATTGGGACAAATCAACCAGTTGCTCTGGCTTCATAAATATTATTCTCAAGTTATAAAGAAAGTCCTGTCTAATGCCCATTTCCACACACCAAAGGAGAAAAATACAGTAAAACAGTTTGTCTGCTCATTCCACTATTACTTCCAACATAACCACAGTGGGTAATATGTGATGCTGGATCTGGCTGCCAGTGTCCCTCTCGTAGGTGCTTCCAACACATAATTGTAGAGACCTGCGCTAGGTACCTTCTGGAGTTACACATTTTATTGGACTCAAAGCAACAGTCCTCACAGCAACGTCCAACAGAAGTAACACGCCATCTGCATGTGCCAACAGTAGTGAAATCGTTGGTGGTGATACAACAGGTGGGCAGCAGCCAGTTGGCAGCTCAGCCAGAATGCTGATGCATGTCATCCACAGCACCACATACACTATCTTGGCATTACTATGCGATTCAGGGCAGGGTGGGCCACAGACCTGGAAGCCCACCATGATTCTTACAGAGGAAGACAGCCCCAAGTGGTGGTGTCTGTGTCTGTGATCTGAGTTGTACAGCATCAGTTTGCCTGCACAAGTACAGGTGGTTCGGTGGCTGCACCATTTTGGGCATAAATGGCTGCCCTCCAAGGCAAATGTCCAGCTGCAACTACACTGAGCCCAGAAGTAGCTCACCCACTGGAAGGCGCCATAGTAATGGAATTAGAACCAGGTGTTGGAACGTCTGTGGTGGAGTCTACGTTTCGTGGTGGCAGTCTGCAAAACCATGTCGCCCCACTGCCTCACTTGGACCACAACACATGACAGGTGCTGCTGAGACTGAGAAGTGTTTGGCTAATAATGATTGTTTTTTATTCTTCTTTGGTTCCCACTTGTGCAGAGGCGCCACTTCCAATCACATTCACCAAAGCATGGTGGTGGCCAGAAGACGAGGTAACTTGCCTGCCATTCCATTGTTGGCCTACCTCCATGCTGCATCATTAGTAGTGTGAGTAATAGCCCCTGGACGCCGTTTGGAGACTAGCTGACAGTATCTGCTGCTTCTGATGCAACCATGTTTTGTCAGTTCTGCGCCTAATGGCATCCACAGAAAGGCTACAACAGCTGTGGCAGTGCTACTGTTTTACATACAAGAGGAAGGCCTTAGACACAGCCAACCAATTCGTTTCATATTTGTCAGGTCACCTGTGTATAAACTAAACAGCCCCGCTTTTTTTCAGAAATCCACCCCTAAATTTCATGACACTTAACAGACTCAAAATTGATGGAATCTACAGCTGCTTTAACATGGAGCATTTTTAACCATTATACATTGAGGTGACAAAATTCGTGGGATACCTCCTAATATCGTGTCAGGCCTCCTTTTTGCCAGCCTAGTGCATCAGCTCTACGTGGCACGGACTCTACAAATTATTAGAAGTTGTCTACAGAAATAATGAGCCACGCTGCCTCTATGGCCGTCTATAACTGTGAAAGTGTTTCCAGAGCTGATTATGTCTCATAAATGTTCGATAGATTTCACGTCGGGCGATCTTGGTGGCCAAACGATTCCCTCGAATTGTCCATAACGTTTTTCAAACCAATCGCGTCCAGCATTGGTGCCCCAGTAACATGACCTCGTTATTTGACAACATGAAGTCCGTGAATGGCTGCAAATGATTGGTTGGTAGGTTGATTTAGGGAAATAGAGCAAATAACAAGGTCATCGGTCCCATAGGATTTCGGAAGGATGGGAAAGGAAGTCGGGTGTGCCCTTTCAAAGGAAACATTCCAGCATTTGCCTGAAGCGATTTAGCGAAATCTTGGGAAACCTAAATCAGGATGTCCGGAAGCAGCTTTGAACCGTAGTCCTCCCGAATGCGAGTCCAGTGTGCCACTGTGCCACCTCGCTCGGTCCTGCAAATGGTCTCCAAGTAGCCGAACCTAGCCATTTCCAGTTAATGATCGGTCCAGTTGGATCAGAGACAGTCCATTCCATGTAAACATAGCTCAAATCATTATGGAGACACCACCAGCTTGCAACTTGGGTCCACGGCTTCGTGGGGTCTGCGCCACACTAGAACCCTACCATCAGCTCTTAATTACTGAAATCGGGACTCACCTGATCAGGTCACGGCTTGCCAGTCATCTAGGGTCCAATCGCTATGGCCACGAGATCAGGAGAGGTGCTGTAGGTGATGACGTGCTCTTAGCAAAGGCACTGGCGTCGGTCGTCCGCTGGCATAGCCCATTAATGCCACATTTCATCTTATTGTCCTAACGGATACTTTCGTCGTTCATCCCACATCGATTTTTGCGGTTATTTCAACAGTGTTGCTTGTCTGTTAGCACTGGCAACACTGCGCAAACGGCGTTGCTCTCAGTCGCTAAGCGGAGACCGTCGGTCACTATGTTGCCTGTGATGAGAGGAAATGCCTGGCACTTTCAGCACTCTCTTGACACTGTGTATCTCGGAATATTAAATTCCCTAATTATTGCCGACATGTAATGTCCCATGCGTCGAGTTCCAACTACTATTCGGTGTTCAAGGTACGTTAATTCCCGTCAAGCGACCACAATCACGTCGGAAACTTTTTCACATAAATCACCTAAGTGCAAACGACAGCTCCGCCAAGGAACTGCCCTTTAACAGTACCGCCGTTTGCACTTTGCATCACTTTTGTCAATTCAGTACACATGGGGTCCGCTAACATATATTTTGCTAGAAATCGAAGAAAGAAAATTTTACCAGCGCCGCTTATGTACCCACAAGGTAAACAGAGGCCAAAGCCAGCGGGGCTAGCGCAGAGACCAAGCCATGTGGCGGGGAAGCAGAGAAACCGGGTTTGATTGCCGAACACGTTCTGCTATTTTTTTGTATTGCTTTCAAAGCAAAATTGGCTGGAATAGGAGGACTTAAAAAGGTAAGTAAATCAATAAGTAATACTGATGAATATATAAATATCTGTCCACGTTGCTTATTAAAGAATTAAATTTTTAAGTCTACTTGTATGAAAACAATTCCAAGTAAGACTGCTGCGAATTCGTCACAAAGGATCACAGACAATCAAACAGGCAACACTTGTTTACAATCAGGCGAGGGACAGAATTTTACTCCGAGGCGTCAAAATTGCAATGTGTTCCTGGAAACCTGGCAGCAATTGCCCAGCCGCGAGGGTGCAGTAACGATTCATAGCATAATTTATGATAAAGTGACAGCATAGATTTTTCAGGTGAAGTTATTGCACCTGTCGTATGCACCAAAATTGATTACCGAAAAAGAAATATTTTATTGTAAGCCAAGAGTGTTTACGCTAAAGGAAGAACGTAGTGGCACAAAGACTGCACAGTATTCATTAGATATTCTTGATACCGGGAGTATACTTGCTTCGAGTATTTATTCGATAAGTACAATTCCTATAGTTTTTCGAGATTAGGTGAGGACATGTAACAGTGTGAGTTGTACGGTGAAAAAGATCAAATCATACTCTTTATTTATCAAATTCATTTAAGAAATTTATTTAACTATGTTGCTATTATTCCTTATTGTTTTATATACCATATTAACACTCCCATTCCTACCAAATTCGATACGGTAAAAGACACGAATGAAAGAAAAAAATTCACAAGATGTCCGGGAATCTAAACCGGATTCTCTGTTTCCGAGCAAAAGCCTTGATGTATACGCTAGCGGTGCTTCCGTTGACCAGTGGCTACCTTGTGGGCAAATAAGTAGCATTTGTTTTCCCCAATTCTAGGAAAATATGCGTTAGCAGACACAGTACATAATGATGAAAAATGTTCAGTTTTAAATTATCTGTTGATTCCGCCAATTATAAGTCGACTGCGCTTCATGATATTTAGAGGTGGTTTTCTAAAAACAACGGAGGTGTTGAGCCAGACTATCTTAGAGTTTATCATTTTACATTGTACATAAACGACCTGACAGATAAGAGCCGAATCGGTTGGCCGTACCTGATAGCTTCCCCTTCTTAGTAACACCAAAAAGATAGTGGTAGCACAGCACATCAGAGGAACCAATTGTTTAAACGAATCGAATAGTAAATATTCGAAGTGGAATGTTCAAAATATCTGCTGTAAAGTGCCGAAGCGTTCACTGTTAAACCCTGGAACTCAAATCTCTCGCTAAGAGCATTCGCCCAGTAACATATTAGGACATGGTTGTTGGCCGAAAAAGTAAGAAGTAGTCAAATTTTCAACAACACGTGAAATGTAATCAGGAAGGTAGACTCTTCAAGAGGTGGAATGTTTATAACAACAAGCAGAAATGCAAGGTCTTGCAAATGCTAAAAAGGTCCCGCAAACTCATATCTAGAAGTATAACTTGGATTGATAGGCTTGTTTCCGCTAGCCACTATAATTTTACTATTATAAAATGGGAGAAAAAGCTTATATGTTGGTGATAAACAGTCTAGCGAAGTAACGCCTTTACACATTGTCAAGTAACTGAGCGATTTAGCAGTACAGCACTGTAGGAACATCCTCAATCCACGCGGTGTTCACTCAGCTGCGGAGTGCGAGTGGGCAATAAGCTTCGCACAACTTGGTGAAGATGACTGACACTATCTGGATTAATAACACAGTCACACGCATTACTTGGACAGTAAGGCAGAACTCACACGGATGCGCAACGGCCGCTAAGTTGCTGTGTACGCAGTTCCCACGCTCTTTTGTCAACGCCTCATGCTGCACTGTGATATAGCTAACCGCCACGTTTCCTTAGTCAAGCGTAAGAGGTCACTTGCCTGCTGAGACGCATTTGGCGAGTACTCGCCCACGTGAAAGCGAGTGGGACCAAACTGGTTGCAGTGCTCTCCACTCTGACAGCTTAAACACTAGAGAAATACACTGTCCAATCACGCTGTGAGACCACTTGTCAAAAGCCAGATTAACCACGTTTTATTGAGCGCACCGCTGTCAGACGTGCTGGAAGAGTCAATAAGGTTCTACAAAGAATTCTACAACTTACCGACAGGGATTTGGAGCCATGCCCAGTTTCGAGGCCTAGCCAGCTGTGCAAGGTTTCTCGATTGACATTCCGCGGCCCAAAGAGCCCGATCGACGTGGTCCCACAGATTCTACATTGAATTGAAACCCAAGCAGTTTGGTGGCCAGGTGCGTACGTGAAACTCATCCTGTTCGTGTTCGAAGCACTCACGCACACAGTGAGCAGTGTGACACGTTGCACTGTCCTGCTACTGATGTCATCGGGCCGACAAAAAACAAGCTGCAAGTCGGGGGCAGACATATTCTGCAGGGGACTATACAGGGTTATTACAAATGATTGAAGCGATTTCACAGCTCTACAATAACTTTATTATTTGAGATATTTTCACAATGCTTTGCACACACATACAAAAACTCAAAAAATTTTTTTAGGCATTCACAAACGTTCGATATGTGCCCCTTTAGTGATTCGGCAGACATCAAGCCGATAATCAAGTTCCTCCCACACTCGGCGCAGCATGTCCCCGTCAATGAGTTCGAAAGCATCGTTGATGCGAGCTCGCAGTTCTGGCACGTTTCTTGGTAGAGGAGGTTTAAACACTGAATCTTTCACATAACCCCACAGAAAGAAATCTCATGGGGTTAAGTCGGGAGAGCGTGGAGGCCATGACATGAATTGCTGATCGTGATCTCCACCACGACCGATCCATCGGTTTTCCAATCTCCTGTTTAAGAAATGCCGAACATCATGATGGAAGTGCGGTGGAGCACCATCCTGTTGAAAGATGAAAATAGCTCCCTGCTTGCTTTATTCGTCGACTTCCGCGGGCTACGCGTGAAACTTGCCCGCACGCGTTCAACCGATTCTTCGCTCACTGCAGTCCGACCCGTTGATTTCCCCTTACAGAGGCACCCAGAAGCTTTAAACTGCGCATACCATCGCCGAATGGAGTTAGCAGTTGGTGGATCTTTGTTGAACTTCGTCCTGAAGTGTCGTTGCACTGTTATGACTGACTGATGTGAGTGCATTTCAAGCACGACATACGCTTTCACGGCTCCTGTCGCCATTTTGTCTCACTGCGCTCTCGAGCGCTCTGGCGGCAGAAACCTGAAGTGCGGCTTCAGCCGAACAAAACTTTATGAGTTTTTCTACATATCTGTAGTGTGTCGTGACCATATGTCAATGAATGGAGCTACAGTGAATTTATGAAATCGCTTCAATCATTTGTAATAGCCCTGTACTTTTATTGTACCATTGTGCCTTCCAGAATGATACGATCACCCAGGGATTGCCACGAAAACATTCTTCAAACTATAACGTACCCTCCTCCGGTCTGGACCCTTCCGACGATTGTACGCTCTCGGAAGTTTCACGCCGTACACGCCAACGACGCCAACGGTCATCTGTCTGATGGAGCATAAAAGGTGATTGGTCTCAAATGGCCAGCTGCCCTCACTCAGTGGACGACCAGTTTCCGTACTGCATGCACATTCCAGCCTTCGTCGCCGATGGACAGCAGTCAGCACGGGTGCATGACCAGCAGTCTGTTGCGGAGGCCCGCAGCGTTCGTTGAACGCTCGTTGAGGGTGTAACACTACGCTCGGGCGCACGATACTCTTTAAAGCCTGTACTATGGTAAGTTGACGGGCTTCACCTTATAAGAAAGGATTTTGGTATATACAGGGTGAGTCACCTAACGTTACCGCTGGACATATTTCGTAAACCACATCAAATACTGACGAATCGATTCCACAGACCGAACGTGAGGAGAGGGGCTAGTGTAATTGGTTAATACAAACCATAAAAAATGCACAAAAGTATGTTTTTTAACACAGACCTACGTTTTTTTAAATGGAACTCCGTTAGTTTTGTTAGCACATCTGAACATATAAACAAATACGTAATCAGTGCCGTTTGTTGCATTGTAAAATGTTAATTACATCCGGAAATATTGTAACCTAAAGTTGACGCTTGAGTACCACTCCTCCGCTGGTCGATCGTGTGTATCGGAGAGCACCGAATTACGTAGGGGTCCAAAGGGAACGGTGATGGACCTTAGGTACAGAAGAGACTGGAACAGCACATTACGTCCACATGCTAACACCTTTTTATTGGTCTTTTTCACTGACGCACATGTACATTACCATGAGGGGCGAGGTACACGTACACACGTGGTTTCCGTTTTCAATTATGGAATGGAATAGAGTGTGTCCCGACATGTCAGGCCAATAGATGCTCAATGTGGTGGCCATCATTTGCTGTACACAATTGCAATCTCTGGCGTAATGAATGTCGTACACGCCGCAGTACATCTGTGTAATGTCGCCGCAGGCTGCCACAATACGTTGTTTCATATCCTCTGGGGTTGTAGGCACATCACGGTACACATTCCCCTTTGACGTACCCCACAGAAAGAAGCCCAGAGGTGTAAGATCAGGAGAACGGGCTGGCCAATTTATGCGTCCTCCACGTCCTATGAAACGCCCGTCGAACGTGTACCTCACCTCTCATGGTAATGTACATGTGCGTCAGTGAAAAAGACCAATAGAAAGGTGTTAGCATGTGGACGTAATGTGCTGTTCCAGTCTCTTCTGTACCTAAGGTCCATCACCGTTCCCTTTGGATCCCTACGTAATTCGGTGCTCTCCGATACACACGATCGACCAGCGGAGGAGTGGTACTCAAGCGTCAACTTTAGGTTACAATATTTCCAGATGTAATTAACATTTTACAATGCAACAAACGGCACTGATTACGTATTTGTTTATATGTTCAGATGTGCTGACAAAACTAACGGAGTTCCATTTAAAAAAAACGTAGGTTTGTGTTAAAAAACATACTTTGTGCATTTTTTTATGGTTTGTATTAACCAATTACACTAGCCCCTCTCCTCATGTTCGGTCTGTGGAATTGATTCGTCAGTATTTGATGTGGTTTACGAAATATATCCAGCGGTAATGTTAGGTGACTCACCCTGTATATTGACCGTGTGTACCTGAATGGAGGCAAAATCAGACTTACACCCACTCAGTAACAACAATGATACGTCAAGCAAGTCTGAAGTGCCACTACACGCTAGGACGGACAAGAAACAACACAGCAGATGCTACCAATTGTTAATAATACGGTCGCCAGCCTAATTAGGCATTAACTGAGTTTCTTCCCTGTACAAGTGGATGTACGTTCAAGCATAACAACACGTAGTAACACTGCATTATATGGTAAATTTTAGAACCGGAAAATCTACTGAACTGATAATTTCACTTTCTGTACCAATATGGATAAACCATAAATACATTACATTACACTATAATGTTTACTACCAACTTCGTACTGTCTATTGATCTGATTAAAATCGGGCATAGGTTACCCTAGAAATAGCACTTTCGAAACACACATACAATGTCAATTTTGAATGAAAAAGGTAAAACACTGATAAATTTTGGTTTTATATTGACTTTAACTTTGCTGGTCAAATCAGTTCAGTACACTTCGGAATTCAAATGTATAGAAAAGAAAAAGGGGGGGGGGGGACCCTGAAACTGTTATGATCACTGTATTGAAATTTTGATTATTGAAATCATTAAGCACTCAAGATTTCCAATATATGAGTTACTACTCTTTTTGTCTTATTTCCTGCTCATTTAACAAACATTATTTCTGCCTCAAAATAATTAAACTTTATTACTAATTCAATTTCAAAAATTATCGTCCAACTTTGTCAGACCTTTGTTATTTACCTATATATTCATTAACAACAAAGTTCTTTAAACATCATTCTAACATGGATAGGTCTGCAGGTAATTATTATTAACATAAACTTTAAATCTTCATTTCGGGACACTCGGATTGCACAACATGTGGAAAGGACCCGGTCTAGGTTAGTTGTGAGGATAATTAACTGATAGGACAGTTCTGGTAAAATTTAAGTTGTTATTGAACAGTATGGAACAAAAGTAACACTGGTCCACACGAATACAGTACTAAAAGTTTCAACCTGTTCGTATCGATGCGGCGGTCGGCGGGCGGCGAGATGGCGAGGCACCGAGCACACATACAATCACAGCTATGGCTCTTGATGTATCGGCACTTTGCTTCTTCACAGCGTCGCAATACTTTTCCATTTAGTGCCTATGTAATATTGTCATGCTGTATAGGCGTCAGAAACGGCACATCCGAGGCTTAACGAAATCACGTTTTCCAGGAGATCCTCCTCGATTCAGAACGTGTTTCTCAGACCGATGCCCAATTCCGACTACTACTACTGCCGAGCCCGTTATGCCATGCCGCGCCCGTGTGCATTTCCCCGCGCTCGCCTGCCATCCACCTTTTACCGCTCCCCTACAGACAGGGTATTCACCCGAGGTTTTGCATTCTACATATCCTAATACATTACCTACGTATGGACCAGGCGCACAATTACAACTTTAACATCTTACAATAGTTTCAACGTTTCTTACATTTCAATTCTGTTATAATATTGCTTGAAATTTGGCATAAACATTAATATTCACATCGAAAATTGTTTACAGTTTCTTTAACATAATGGCATGAAACAAAAAAAGAAATGAAATCAGAACATCGATTCCACTAATTTATCGGAAATCAGAAGAAAAAATTATTATATGTACAATAGTACAGCGTTGTTGTTGTCACAAGGGGACACTGGTGGTAGCCCCTTGGTTCATCGGAGTACTCAGTTCCTCAACAACTGCACGTCCATTGGCCCGTACATATCTCCTCAGCAGTCATTCACCCCTGGTGCACCACAGCAGCCTGGGGCTAGTTTTTGATAGTGGCCTTTTGCCATGCAAGGTATAATTCAACCAAGGCGGCACCTGAACAGTTTACAAACTTAGCCGTTTCTGAAATGCGTCCACCCGTAGCCCGAAAGCCAATTATCATGCTCTTTTGGACGTCAGGTATTTGAGTTCAAACAGTCGATTTTTCAAAAATACCTTTTTCTTAATCTACAAAGGTCTTCACTTTGTTAAAAGCGCTGGTGGTCAGGTCGCGCTTCTGCATTACTCAGAATGCTCGATAGTCTGTCGCACGTCAGAGAAACTGATTACGCATGTGCCCCAGCCACCTCTCCAAAAAAAAAAGGTCGTCGCCTTGGGCGTAGTGCGCCGGGAGCTGGTCAATGTGTCCACGGTGCTGGCAGCTCACCACTCAAGGTCATCGGCATTGTGAGAGGCCTTACTGACCGAACCAGAGTCTGGCAGGCAGTATGTGTACTTGGGGAATCTACATGTCGTTGTGGTCTTCAGTCCTGAGACTGGTTTGATGCAGCTCCCCATGCTACTCTATCCTGTGCAAGCATCTTCATCTCCCAGTACCTACTGCAACGCTCTCCATGCTACTCTATCCTGTGCAAGCTTCTTCATCTCCCAGTACCTACTGAAGCCTACATCCTTCTGAATCTGCTTAGTGTATTCATCTCTTTGTCTCCCTCTACGATTTTTACCCTCCACGCTGCCCTCCAATGCTAAATTTGTGATCCCTTGATGCCTCAGAACATGTCCTACCAACCGATCCCTTCTTCTAGTCGAGTTTTGCCACAAACTCCTCTTCTCCCCAATCCTGTTCAATACCTCCACATTAGCTACGTGATCTACCCACCTTATCTTCAGCATTCTTCTGTAGCACCACATTTCCAAAGCTTCTATTCTCTTCTTGTCTAAACTATTTATCGTCCATGTTTCAGTTCCATACATGGCTACACTCCATACAAATACTTACAGAAACGACTTCCTGACACTTAAATCTATACTCGATGTTAACAAATTTCTCTTCTTCAGAAACGATTTCCTTGTCATTGCCAGTCTACATTTTATATCCTCTCTACTTCGACCATCATCAGTTATTTTACTCCCTAAATATCAAAACTCCTTTACTACTTTAAGTGTCTCATTTCCTAATCTAATTCCCTCAGCATCACCCGATTTAATTTGACTACATTCCATTATCCTCGTTTTGCTTTTGTTGATGTTCATCTTATACCCTCCTTTCAAGACACTGTCCATTCCGTTCAACTGCTCTTCCAAGTCCTTTGCTGTCTCTGACAGAATTACAATGTCATCGGCGAACCTCAAAGTCTTTACTTCTTCTCCATGAATTTTAATACCTACTCCAAATTTTTCTTTTGTTTCCTTTACTGCTTGCTCAATATACAGATTGAATAACATCGGGGAGAGGCTGCAACCCTGTCTCACTCCCTTCCCAACCACTGCTTCCCTTTCATGTCCCTCCACTCTTATAACTGCCATCTGGTTTCTGTACAAATTGTAAATAGCCTTTCGCTCCCTGTATTTTACCCCTTCCACCTTCAGAATTTGAATCAGAGTATTCCAGTTAACATTGTCAAAAGCTTTCTCTAAGTTTACAAATGCTAGAAACGTAGGTTTGCCTTTTCTTAATCTTTCTTCTAAGATAAGTCCTAAGGTTAGTATTGCCTCACGTGTTCCAACATTTCTACGGAATCCAAACTGATCTTCCCCGAGGTCCGCTTCTACCAGTTTTTCCATTCGTCTGTAAAGAATTTGCGTTAGTGTTTTGCAGCTGTGACTTATTAAACTGATAGTTCGGTAATTTTCACATCTGTCAACACCTGCTTTCTTTGGGATTTGAATTATTATATTCTTCTTGAAGTCTGAGGGTATTTCGCCTGTCTCATACATTTTGCTCACCAGATGGTAGAGTTTTGTCATGACTGGCTCTCCCAAGGCCGTCAGTAGTTCTAATGGAATGTTGTCTACTCCCAGGGCCTTGTTTCGACTCAGGTCATTCAGTGCTCTGTCAAACTCTTCACGCAGAATCTTATCTCCCATTTCGTCTTCATCTACATCCTCTTCCATTTCCATAATATCGTCCTCAAGTACATCGCTCTTGTATAAACCCTCTATATACTCCTTCCACCTTTCTGCCTTCCCTTCTTTGCTTAGAACTGGGTTGGCATCTGAGCTCTTGATATTCATACAAGTGGTTCTCTTCTCTCCAAAGGTCTCTTTAATTTTCCTGTAGGCAGTATCTATCTTACCCCTAGTGAGACAAGCCTCTATATCCTTACATTTGTCCTCTAGCCATCCCTGCTTAGCCATTTTGCACTTCCTGTCGATCTCATTTTTGAGACGGTTGTATTCCTTTTTGCCTGCTTCGTTTACTGCATTTTTATATTTTCTCCTTTCATCAATTAAACTCAATATTTCTTCTGTTACCCAAGCATTTCTATTAGCCCTCGTCTTTTTACCAACTTGATCGTCTGCTGCCTTCACTACTCCATCCCTCAGAGCTACCCATTCTTCTTCTACTGTATTTCTTTCCCCCATTCCTGTCAATTGTTCCCTTATGCTCTCCCTGAAACGCTCTACAACCTCTAGTTCTTTCAGTTTATCCAGGTCCCATCTCCTTAAATTCCCACCTTTTTGCAGTTTCTTCAGTTTCAATCTGCAGTTCATAACCAATAGATTGTGATCAGAATCCACATCTGCCCCTGGAAATGTCTTACAATTTAAAACCTGGTTCCTAAATCTCTGTCTTACCATTATATAATCTATCTGATACCTTTTAGTATCTCCAGGATTCTTCCAGGTATACAACCTTCTTTTATGATTCTTGAACCAAGTGTTAGCTATGATTAAGTTATAATCTACATACCTGTGGCTAAACCTAACCTGTAGCACCCACGGCACTGGATACTGGCCGACGATATCACTTCTCTGTGTCAGCTGCGATTACAAAATTTGTCCATACGATAACTGCACAAATTTACAATTCGTAATACACAATATTCATTTGTAATTTTATAAAACGGAAAAAGAAGACGTATAATCTTAATCTAACAAGTACAAGAATGGATTGTCCATAGTGACTTTACTGTGTAGGCTTTAAAATAAGAAAAAAACATCAGTTATTCTCACAAGGAATCGCTTGAGTGTGAGGTTGCAAGTTCAGTCTATAGTACGGCCCATTTGGAAAAGTTGACAGTAATGACAGGTAAAATGTTAACTGCTAATGACTCACCATGTGCATCAGGAGGGCGACAGATAATGAGTGGCCAGGAGGAACAGAGATCAATCTTTGGCATGTATGCGTTACACTTCATAAAATGAACGTCCTCGACATTCAAGAAATGTTCAAAACGAACCATTAACTAGCATTATCAACACCGAATGAAAAACGGCGCACCACAGTGACCACGAAGGGTCGCTCCAACAAGGTCGAAGGCGAACTCCTTGGGGATTACAAACCGTGTAGGACACTCAGCTAGGTATCCACTCTTGACGAATGCATATAGAGCCGTATTGGTGGTACGGAGTGATGAGAACTGATGGAATGCGATGACACGCAGCCGAATGCGAAACACTCTGCCTCGGAGCTTATCGTGAAACTGCTTTTCTTCACGGGGTAGTTGCAGACCATGCAATAGTATCTTTTATAGGCACAGAAAATACACACATCCGGAGGATAAATTTGTCCAGTGGTTCCAGGTAGTATGAATTGGAATGTCACACACTTTTCGGTAGGGACGGTTTGCTCTAAAGGAGTACGATTTTTATACGGAGACCAGAAATCAAGCAAAAACAAGTTATTTTGACCCACTATTCGCCAAAAGCAGTGCTTACGCCGTAGTTTTTGTACTCTTACGACCATTTTCCAACTCTTGCTTCCTGTGACGTAAATATTCCTCACTACCTTTGCGAGATCATGCACATGAGAAAGAATTGTGGGGGACGAGCATCTCCATATTCTCGCAGCAAAATAAATAACTTCCCAGCCAATTTACCATCCAGATTAACAGTCGGCATAGTTGTACACGAATGTTTTAAGACTTTGATGTTAGTTGATCTTCATAAAACTATCTCGGTATCTCTAATTTTCAGAGTTCCTCTCATATGCATTTCCTCATGAGATCCCAATTAGTCGGAGTCGAAAACAAATTCCTTATTGAGCGATGGGATAAGTTTGTCTATATTCACAAATCGTCAAGTTGATACCGCAGTTTGCCATGCGTCGTCAAGTTGACACTATGTTTGAAATTTCGTTATCTTACATCTTCCAACACTGTAGTACCGTTTGAAGTTACGCGGACATCCACTGCTTCCCTTTAAATCACTGTAGCATTTGCCGCGCGCAGTTTGATGTGCATAACGTAGTAGGTCAGTATCATGCACATCGTGTAAATTATATTATCGAGCATCCTTGAAAAACGCTAACACCAGTTTTTGTAACAAGTGCGCATTGTCCTCCCTTGAATATCCGTAGGTTTTCTTACGCACTACACAATCATATTGCTATTGCTGCGGACTTAATCAAAATGTTCAGTACCCGCTCCTTGGACAACTACTATCGTTTACTAGGGTTTACTGGAGACGGGATTTGTGGCTCCCTGTCCGACAGGGATGATTAACTGCATGGCTCGACACCTCTTTCAGTATCACTTCCACTTGTTAAGCACGTATCTTCATCACTGCACTCCACAATACATTGTCCGCAGTGTCGAGCGTTTACAACACGACACATTCCACTGACTCATCTTGCAGAAATGCTGATATTTCATCTGCCACTTCTTTTTCATTCTGCGACATTCCTTGGGTTCCTTTCTGGTGAAATGTTAAGTTGGGTAGCAGTTGTTGTAGATATAATTCAATGATGGCAATGTTTATCGTTGCCACTGCTCTGATTTGTATCAATGCCATTAGCACTGTAGCACTCTTCTGAGTTGCTCGTCCACTAAGCAGTTAAACTACGCTCCGTAGCCTCATGCTGTTTTCATCATTGGATTCTCCCAGTCCCTTCCCGTATTGCCATTAGCACCCACTACTGTGATTGCATTGTAGACAATATGTGGGGCGTCGAATGCTGTAAATATCAATGGACTTTTGCGACCTCACAATCAAGGGGTTCCTTATCACTTAAAAGAAAAACTATACATGGAAAAATTAAATGGACTTTGACAATTAAGAATTAAATATGCCCACATCACAAGTGTGGTGTGTCTGAAATGAAACAAATCGTCTTGAAGTTACTTGAAATTTCTGTATATAAGATCATTGGTAATGATCATTTAATATATGGCAAATAAGTATGATTATTCCTTGTTCTGGTTGGGATTTGAATTGTACAGGGTTAGTGTTACTCCTATTTACCCACACACAAGCTGTCTGTTCTACCACTAACTACCCTTAATAGTACAGGTTGCATCACTACCACATAGCCTTTCCAAATATATACTTTATACCAGCGCTGTATTGTCCTTTGCTTCGCTGCTCTTCCTGAAACTCTTGGTACATGCCTATGACGAGACTTCACTTGAACATATATGGCTAAAACAATGGTTATTTACATATATCATGTAATGCACCTGAAAGGAACTTATTAAATTGTACCCATACATAAGATATACACATTATATGGAAGATAATAAGACACAAAGAAAAAATCACGTTAAATCTACCTACTGACACTCAGGAAAACAATTAAATACACAAGATAGCAAGGTTGCATCATCTCGGCACCTCCGTCATCTGTTGGGATCCTGCTTACTCAACCAGGCCTTCACATCTGAGATATGCTGCAGACCCTTCGGATTCCGCTATAGGAAGTTTCTAACCAGTGGGTTCGGATCGGGAATGTGCCTTACCCAATCTGAACCAGTCATGAAACGTCGGGTCTGTTGTCCTGCGTTCAGTTGTTTGTAAGTTGTGAGCGTTTAATGTTGTTTGTGTGAGTGGAGCGCACAGGAAGTTAGTTTCAAGACTGCGGTACGTTTATGAGGTGAGTAATTGCGTGTTTATTTTAACTGTACTGTAGACTTTCAAGATATCATGTGTTAAACAATAGGCAATCGGTATCGTTTGTATTTCGTGATCGTCTACACTACCGGCCGGCTCGTTGTCGTCCAGTACCTACCAGTCAGAACGTTAGGGAAATAATAATAACAACTCTTTCTCTTCACTTTTTCAGAATGAAATGGCTGAGAATAAGGGGAAATGAAGGGGACATGCAGTGAAGGAAAAATGAATATGGCAATAAATTCTGTAATATCGAAGACAATAACAGCACGGCAGGAAGCTCAGTGTTTTCATGTCCCGAGGAGCACTTTAGGCGACTGAATAAAGAGCAGAGAAAAGGAAGTCAGGTCAAGCACTCAATAGAGAAACGTCAGATGCATCTAACAGAAGTAAACAAGTATTTCATATAGTCATGCAACAAACAAGAAGGGTCTAAGGAAGCTCGAATTTGGTGGGCCACTCTAACACGGACAAGAGCACAGTATGTGCAATATGCTGCGAGTCGCTTGAAGAAGAATGGGTACAATGCACTAAATCTAAACAACGGGCACATGTTGGTTGTGCAGACCAAGAGACTATACTGTATTTCAGTTGTGGTCATTGCAATAAGGAACAATGGTTTTTTGAAATAAGTGAATTTTGTTCATATAATAATGTGTTTACGGTTTTCTTTACTGGTGTAATGTTATTTTCCAATACACCCTGAAAATCTTCCTATAGGGGCACTGGCCGGTACTGGAAGACAATTTTTGCACAGACTGAAAAACCATCTGTTTTTATTTCTATATGACCTGCCACATTTGTAACGTTTCAGGGAAATCATATATGTACATTCATAAGGCATTAGTTTAAGTACCAGATTTTTGTATTAAATTAATATATTTTAAATATTTCGTATTTTACAAATGAAAGGTGGCAAGTACTGTAGGACTCCCCCTACCTCTGTTATTCTGAAGGCTTACAGAAGCTCATCAAGATTCTAAATTACCATGCTCGCCCCTACACAATGATGTTCGCTAGCCAAATCACAACAGCTGAGTAGCTGAATGTCTGTGCACACTTATTAACCAACGAATCACCCAGGTAAACTGAAGACACAAAATAGGTCACTTCTCCTGCCAGTCTAACAACAGTCAATTAATTTCACATGGTCGACTTTCACAGTCAAGTAGAATTTTTAAAGGACATAATATTCGCCATTGACTGTAGTGTAGAGGGTATGTTGAGCGAGACTCGAAACTGTCAGGATGCGCCGTATTAAAACTCATCTGAGTTCCCCAAGTGATTTATTATTTCCAGCTACAGTACCTCCATTCCTCTCGGTCTGCATCGTCGGGTCCCGCAATGCTGAGGACACCACTTCACTGTCTTCGAAATGGCTTGGTGCAGAATGGCTGCCTCAGCGACCTATGCAGCGCACTGCTGTGTGAGTCCTTGTATGGCTGCGGAGTTGCAATGACATCATGCTGCGACCGCAGTCGACTCAGCGGTCTCCATCCCCATTACCTTAGCGCTGCTCGAAGGCAGCTGCAGGGCGGCCCGCTGCATGCTTCTTCGCCATTGTGGTTAGGATCATGGTGACAACAAGCGTCCACGATCCAGCGTCCGAATCTACAGCCCTCACCTCGAGATGCCTCCGGCGTGTGTTGGGAGCCAACAAGACTGCCCACAGTAGCAAGCCATCGAATGGCCCGCCGCCGGCTGGCTGCGGATCCCGCATTGGCCTCAGAGCGTCGATCGAACCAGCGACCTGCCATGGACTGGAACACTGGCACCCCATCTGCTGCTGTGTGTACCCGGTGGTGTGACATGCCCTGCCATCCAAGAGAACTGTCACACTTCAATGCCTTGTTAGTGAACCAGCACCTATTTGTATGCGGCTGTGCGCCTCTGTTTTGCTAACGCGCCATTCCGAGTCATGTACTCATAACACCTGGGTTGGGCCAGTGGGTCCCTTCCGCCTGTAACTTGCGCCATGCAAACCGCTGTGTTTACTCTTTTCAGCAGGTCTATGGCCCTATGGCCTCCATTCTGCATCGCAACCGCTGGTAGCATATCTAACTGTCAACAGGCCTGTGCCTGGATGTACCTTGTGCGCTCCGAAATATTTCACCAAAGCCAATGTTTTCCCATCTTAAACGGTGGCGCCGCTATAGTAGAAATTATTTATTTATCCATTGTAATCTCGACCTTTGGGCTATTTTGAGGGGATATTGCAAAATATTTTGCTACAGCATTTGTCAGACTTTCAAATCCTTTGCAATGACACGCATCATACATGTTGGAGGATTTTTAAAGTCTGGCATCTGCTGTAGCAAAATCTTTCACAGTACCTCAAAGGCAGTAATGAAACAAGTAATTTCTACAATCAAAGCGAATATGATGTCCTCCACAAAACGGGAACTAACGACAACCGAATTACTTACGCAGAGGGACAAACTTCTTTGCCTTAGAAAAGCTTCCCATCGTTGAGCATTCTATCATTTGAGTGTTCTATCATCACAGCACATGTAATACGCTACACCGCTAATAACATTGGAAATGCAAAGCAGACATGCATATTCACTCACTATTTCATGTAAGAGGGGATGGGAAGGGAACATATGAATATAAGGTAGAGCTAGTATAAAACAGAGGTGTAGGTTATTTGGAAAACAATGGATAATAGTTAAACATACATAAACATATTTTGAACCGATGCAGAACACATGTTGTTTGCAACATAACGTTAACTTTCGTTAAAATGATTATTCAACTGGTGAGTCTCCTCCTTAGTTAAGTTACGAAGCGCTCTGAAAATCAGAGGTGCCAATATGAGATGCAACGACAAGGTAAACTGAGCAAAATATGATGAAATAGTTCTTACTGAGGCAATATTGCAGAGGTCCAAGTTCGCAGGGAAACCTACCAACAATCTTTCTTACCATGCAAAGTTCGCAACAGGCGAAAAGGGGAGGGAGTGGGGGGGGGGGGAAGAGGGGCTGGGGGTGGGGGGAGGGGGAGGGTGTGACTGTGCGACTGTGGTACCCGAAATTCCCTACGGCCACGTACCTTACAGT